>NW_017306018.1:2663639-2665746 GCF_001594115.1 Trachymyrmex septentrionalis | reverse complement strand
ATCCGTCCGTATCGTGCCAGTGACAGCAGCGTGCCCGAGTCGAGTCCATTATGGAACGTTGACTGTTTCAGTTTATCCGCTCGACCGCAGGTCCGATGGCGGGAGAGGAGAAGGTGTGACTATCAGCCGGCAGCAGCGGTACCGAGGGACGACGACTGCAATAAGCGATTGACGAACGAAGATCAGCAACTGCAGCAGCCGCAGCAGACCGTGCAGGTGATCGCCGCGGGCCGGCAGGGCAATCACGGCAACAATAACCACACACGGGTGTTTGTCAAACGCGGTGGCGACGGCGACGATTTCTCCCACGACGAGTGCGATCAGACGCAGTGTTGATGATCGAATCGATCGGAATGATCGACACCGGGAATGATCGTACTGCGGGACCACATAGAAAATCTCTTTCTCTCTCCCTCTTTTTCTCTGTCCTTCTCTTTCGTCCAAAAACCGGCCTCTTCGCGAGATACTCGATAAACCGGGGTTGACGAAACTTATCGATTCGTGATTCGCAAATATGCCATTTGTTGGAAACGACAAACTATACGGAGAGATAACGATAACAATAAACGAAATCAGAAAATTTATTATTTACAAGGTAAATGTACCACTTATTGTTAGTCTTAGTGGACATAACATAATTATTGGACGAAAAAGCAAAAATTTTTTTATATTACTCTTTCGATAATATGTACGACACTAAATAAATTGATCCTATTAGAATTTTTATAAACAACGAATTGATTTAGAGTTGTACATATCATTAAATATAATATAATATATTATATTATATTATGCATATTATATTTTTAATATTTAAAATTTGTTGTTTCGTCCGATGATTTGGTCATGTTCATTAACTGTCCACGAATTAATATATTTACCTCAGGCATACAGATTTTATTTTCTACGTGTAATATAAACATTTGGAAAAATTTCTCTGTCATTATACGTACGATTCTATTTAACATTACAGAAAAAAAGAATGTAACAGAGTAATTTAAATTTGCATAAAATATTCGCATGAATTTTTTCATTTTTTTTAACGAAAAAGACACGACCGTATCGCTGCTCCGCTCCACTGCTCAATATTAAACTTGGAGCTTGGAAAAGATCAAAGATATTTTATAATACTCCTGGGATATGATAGAAGTCTAAGTCCCAAGAAATTTGCTAGGGATCGAAAAGCTCTAAAAGCTTGAAAACGTATTTTCTTAAAAGGACAAATTTATATACTTATCGCGAAGATAGGTACGAATGGAGCGATTTTAACAGATATAGTATATATAGTTTTTATTAGATATCTGTTCTTTTTAGTTAAAATTCTTGCACGGTTAATTTTTCTTTATTTTTTCTCCACGTTGGAGAGAAAAAGAGAAAAGATGAACCGTGCAAAAAATTCAGCTAAAAAGAACAGGCTAATTACGTAACGAGAATCTCGTCTCTCGAAGATAGATATAAATGTCTATGTTTACAATATTCATTTGATGAGGAGGAAAAGTCATATCAATTACACGATTGTCGTTTTTATTAGTATTTTACTAGCGAGGAATTTGTTATTTGTTCGTGCGTTATTTAAAAGTGATTTATTAGCTTTAGTGTTTCTTGTCAATCGTCAAATATATTAAATGTGAGTAACGCAATCTGTTTGTACATATTTTAATATCTACGTGACGTTATATAAAGATATCGAGTGACTGTATGTTGATATTCATTGTTCACGACGCAATCGTAACAACAGGAAACTCTGTAACTAGAATAAAATGTCGATACGATATTATACAGACTAGTCTTAATTGTATTATATGGAGATCGCATAACTGTAAAAAATCACAAGTAAAGCGAATTAAATTTGCGAATGAGTTTATGATTTTAAGAAGTGTTTCGCACAAAGTTTAAAAGAGAATCTCACCAAAGCAATTGTGGAAAAATTTCAAGAATTTCGATTGTTTTCAAGAATCAGCAAGAATCAACTTAAAAATCTCCAAATTTAAATAATATATTATAAACAAAATTCAGGAGTACGTTTAACGTTTCATTTCCGGAATTTTAAACTTTTCCTTTAATAGAAGTGACAATGACCAAAGTATTAATTTTTTTCATATATGAT
>NW_017306018.1:2647153-2663539 GCF_001594115.1 Trachymyrmex septentrionalis | reverse complement strand
TATATCTTAATACTTGCAAAAAATTCACATCTTCGCAAGTGGACCGAATCTCAAGAAAAATATTTAAAAAATTTAATATATTTTGCGTGGAAGGATATAAATAAATAAACTAAGTAGTCTGATGTGTGATTATTTTCTCGAACATCACCATTCTTCATGAGGATTAAAATATAATAGTAAAAATAAAATTAGAATATTAAATAATAAATATAAAAATTGCTTTATAGATATAAATCTATTTTAGTGAGTATTTGATATGTCACAAATGAGAAAATTACCAACGTCCTTCAGCAATAGACTTGCTTTGTCAAATTAGAGTAGTTTTATTGTCTTTTATATAGACATAAGCTCTAAGATTTAACGTATATTTCCTCGCAATTTCCTCGCTTTTGATATCGTATTTAAGATGACCGAGTTAGGCACACGTTTCCTTAAGACTCTGGACTAGTTTACTGCAGCTCTATTGAATTATAACATCAGAGGCAAGAAATTAGACGTAATTTCTTCTTATAACGTCATCAAAATAAATGAAATATTTTTCCGGCGAAAAATGGGCAATCTTAACTTATTTATTGTTAACTGATACAACGACATTTCATCGTTCATTTACATTTTAGAAACTTGACTTGCTTTAATAATTTTTAAGTTTGTATGTTATATATATTTACGTAATTTGTATCCATCGTTAAACTTTCGCTTTAAAAAAGATATTAAATTCTATCATTCATAGGTAAAACAGCATTAGAAATTATATGCGATGTATATATGTAATTTTCTATGTACATAGTCACTAATTACGTATGCTTTTACGGGAAAGGAAATACGTATTTGGAAAGGAAAATAAGAAATAAGAAATTCATTTTGCAAAAACACATGGAGAATAATTATTGTAATCTGTGAATTGTGAACAAATATAGAGAATGATAATTTGTCATAAATTATACATGTAATATCCCTTTCGCATGTCTGTATTACACAATACATATGATTCACGCTCCATTCGTGCAGAGCAAAGAAAAGCTTCGGACATGATATTCACATTGTGATGTTGACTCCATTTCCGTCTCGTTAATTTTTTTCGTCACGATTAGAAGTTCTTCCAGAGAAAACAATTTTCATGCACGCTTGTGTAAAGCAAATTCATTGTACAGTCCAGCTGAATATGTAAATAATACACATTCATAGCATATAAATTATGAGTGTACTTTATTCTTATAATCATTCTATTAACTTAAAATGCAGCAATAATAGTCGCATTTAGTGGCACTAACCCGTAAATGTTAGCAACTGTTATGTAAAAAAAGGGATTTTAAAAGATGTGGAAATACTAGAACAATGTACGTATATCTATAAATCTTATGAATTTTGAACATATATGTATGTAATATGTACATATACGTAGATACATATACATATATAATATACATATATATTATATACACAAACGTATATAGGCATATGTATGTATAATATACACACACACTTCTTTAAAATCATAATATTTAAAGATAGTATGAATTTTCATATTTACGATATTTAAATATTTTTCTAAATGAACGTCAACACTCCAATTTTTCTCTCCTTCCCCTCCTCTGCAATATCAAGTAGATCGTTCACATACAATCGCATAATACGGATGGCAAATCAGTGGTTTTCCTTCGTAAAGAGCCTAATATATCTTAGAAATTACTTTGGAATGAATATAATAAATAATAAGGAAAAACAGAGATCGCTGACATGTTAGAAATTGATAACGCTATTTCTAAAAATTCAACTTTTTTTGTCTAATTTTTTGTCAGTACGCGCCTATAAAAATTGCGAGATTAAAAAAAATCTCAATCTAAACGATTCTCTCTTCCATTGATTCTTAATTGAAAACATTCGACTGAATAATTGAGAAAATCTGCAAGACGGTTAAATTATAATATAATACAAAGCAATTATCATCGCATTAATCTCAACTAATTGTAAATATTTGTACGAGGTACATTTTTTTTCTTTAATATATAAGTCTTCAGTCACATCTGTATCGTTTGACATACACTCATGCACTCGCTCATGTACAAACACGCTCGCATTACGTAACTGTACAGATTGATCATTTAAAGCTATTATTCACAATTAATTCCTTTATTTCTTTCTTCACTTCCATAAAAAATATAGCGAGTGTGCATTATACTTCTTCTTCATTACACTAAGAAAAAGAATCCTGAAAGATAGGATGCTAAATCTTGACATAAAACATATATAGTATTTCTTTGTTATAATATATCCGACTTTTTTTTATGCATCTAATTCGATTTTAGTATATAGTTCTGTCATCATTTGCTAATAGAATCAATTTGCACAGAAAAACACAAGTTGATTTAAAAAATTTTAATTGCAGAAATTAGATATTTGCGTGATCGCGTACAAATGTCAATTTTAGAAATAACGCGTTTTATTCATCATCTTTTAATGTTTACTTTAGGCTTTTTTTTTAATTAACAAAGTCTTTTATTTTCTGCATGCATCTTTTAAATGATTAAAATCGTTGCTTAAAAAAAAATATATTGTACAGTTTGAGAAAAGAAATGTAATGTGGTTTGTAAATTTTGATTCTCCTAACATCAATGACAGAACTTCCATGATCATTAAGTTTTATAAATTCGTGACCTATTGTCTAGTGGATGGCATTTCACGTGAATAGTCGGAGCATATTATTGTCAAAAAAGTGTTATACCGATATAAATAAATGGTACTTCGTAACGAACCATTGATATCTATTAAATATCGGAAACTAAAAAAAAGATACTGTAAATTATAGCTTTTATAATAATCTAAATAACGTCTTATATATATGTATGTACTATATATATATATATAGAGTACACACAATGCTTAATAATTCAAAATCGTATTATTCTTTGAAACGATTAATCGGAAGCTTGCAACATCGCACAAGTGAATGAATGCAAAGCTCCTGGCAGATCAATGAAAACAAAATGTTTTCCATTGGAAATTGTCGTAATTATTCTTTCTCTGTCCCTCCTCCCCCCTCTTTCTCCCCCCTTTTTTATGCAGTCTATTAAAAATCCTCCAAAGCTATAAGCTATAAGCTTATTCTACTATACAATATTCGTTTTTCAAGGTACATATGTATGTAATTTCTTTTTATAAGGATCTTAATTTCATATTAATTATCTTACACTTTATTACAGATTTATTATTCTAGATTTTCCTCCATTTTGGCACTCACGTCCTACTGTTTTTGCACATCACTGTTCTCCTCGATATCATTCTGCATACTATCTTCGTTTTCCGATGTATCTTGAACATAAGACATACTACCTTGTATCTCGTCCGTTTGCATAACATCGGTTTCATTTCGCGTTGGATAATCCTCTTCCTCGATCTCGTAAGTGTTCTCTGGATAAATATACTGCGCCGCTTCGATATTAGAATCCTCGTTATCGATATCTAACACGTTTTGTTCTATCAAAATTTGATTACCTTCCGCGTCATTAGTCACCATTAACACAGTTCCGTCCAGATTATGCACCTCATGCACTTGATCTCCATCATCTTCTCTGTTATCTACTACGTTCTCATCCACGGAATCTTCCTCAAAGTCGCCTTCGTTTACTTCTATTTTTACGTACTCCTTATCGAGTTCCTCATTTTTCTCTCTGTTTCCAGCGTCGGAGTTGCAATCGCCATTGTTAATTACGTTACCATCCAAATTCTCGTCCCACGTTACGGGCAAATCATTATTATTAGCCGCGAAGAAGTTGACTGTGTTTGACACATTGTCCGTGTCATTAGGTATTTCGGTTATTTCGCACTCCTCTAGATCTTTAGCTATACTCAACGAAATCATTGGACTAAGCTTATGCCTCGTGCGATCTGTCGTACCGCTGTACTCCTCAGATTCGTTTTCTGGTAACAAAGGCATTATTGGACTTAACACAGGCGGTCCGTCGTCATCTTCATCATCCTCCTCTTCTTCCTCTTCTTCTTCCTCTTCCTCAGCTGCAGCTTCACCCTCATTCTCATTCTCATTCTCATTCTCATTCTCATTCTCATTCTCATTCTCATTCTCATTCTCATTCTCATTCTCATTCTCATTCTCATTCTCATTCTCATTCTCATTCTCATTCTCATTCTCATTCTCATTCTCATTCTCATTCTCATTCTCATTCTCATTCTCATTCTCATTCTCATTCTCATTCTCATTCTCATTCTCATTCTCATTCTCATTCTCATTCTCATTCTCATTCTCATTCTCATTCTCATTCTCATTCTCATTCTCATTCTCATTCTCATTCTCATTCTCATTCTCATTCTCATTCTCATTCTCATTCTCATTCTCATTCTCATTCTCATTCTCATTCTCATTCTCATTCTCATTCTCATTCTCATTCTCATTCTCATTCTCATTCTCATTCTCATTCTCATTCTCATTCTCATTCTCATTCTCATTCTCATTCTCATTCTCATTCTCATTCTCATTCTCATTCTCATTCTCATTCTCATTCTCATTCTCATTCTCATTCTCATTCTCATTCTCATTCTCATTCTCATTCTCATTCTCATTCTCATTCTCATTCTCATTCTCATTCTCATTCTCATTCTCATTCTCATTCTCATTCTCATTCTCATTCTCATTCTCATTCTCATTCTCATTCTCATTCTCATTCTCATTCTCATTCTCATTCTCATTCTCATTCTCATTCTCATTCTCATTCTCATTCTCATTCTCATTCTCATTCTCATTCTCATTCTCATTCTCATTCTCATTCTCATTCTCATTCTCATTCTCATTCTCATTCTCATTCTCATTCTCATTCTCATTCTCATTTTCATTTTCATTCTCACTTTCAGCCTCACTCTCAGCCTCACCTTCATCTTCATCTTCACCTTCATCCTGATCACCTTCTTCACCATCTTCTTCCTCTTCTTCATTTTCATTATTTTCCTCATCATCTTCCTCATTATCATCATCGTCTTCGTTATCAGAGTCTACATCACTCGTTATAGCTTTAGCTTGTTGTAATTTTTCGACTCGAAATGCCTCAAATTCGGTGCCCATGTTTCCAGGTACATTAGAAATCAAAAGATCATTTAAATTATTTGATGTAGTCTGTTCTACAGCATCCATTATGGATGTAAGATCAGTTTTCTGATCCTCGATGTTTGTCTCCACTGGCATATTCTCTTGAATACCTTCACCACATATCCTGAATCTATTAATATCGTTCAATTGTACACCTTTCTTTTCCGTTGCGTCCACTTCCGTTTCATCCATATCTGATTCATCACTATCGGAATTACACGATACACTATCACCGCTCGCTCTACTAGTAGTTCTCGTATCAGATTCATTTTCGTTTTCATTCTCTTCCTCTTCCTCCTCCTCTTCCTCTCCTTCTTCATTTTCGTTTTCGTCTTCGCTTGAACTACTATTACTATCGCTGTCTGAATCGTCACTATTTTCCGAATTGTCTTCTTCGCTATTTTCCGAATTATCTCCATCATGAATATCCCTACTTCCTTCACCTTCTGATTCAAAATCTGCTTCCTCCGCTTCCTCTGCTTCCTCAATGACTGATGTCTCGTCGGCGATTAAACTGCCCTTTTCGTCGTTGTCATTCTTTGCATTATCTTCATCTGCCACTGTATTATCCTCAAACTCCGATTTGCCACTGCAACTCGTTGCATGCTCGGTGAGTTTCTCCTCACTTGCAAAACCTTGCTGGCACTTTTGACACCGGAAGTTTCCGATATGGATGCTCATATGCAACAGCAATTTGCTTCTCGCGTTATGATATCTACCGCACGTCTTACATGTGAAATTATTGCCCTCCGGCGACAAAACGGGAGCATGCTCAGCCTTCAGGTGGTCGGCCAAGTCTTGGTAAGATTTACACAGCTTCAAACATACGCCACATGTAACAGCAGCTTCAGCGCGATGGAAACGAATTAGATGTTGCCACAAATGTTTCTTGGCGGGCCATTGTTTACCACAAACTTCGCACGTACACTCGGTATTGGTCGATTCATCATACACCTTGCGTGAGTCTTTTCTCGAGCATTTGCCGTTACCCGTCGCTTTGATCTGTGACAATGGCATAAGATTCGGCACAGGTTTCTGAGCTGACAATTGCAAATTGATGTCTTCGAATAGATTGAAGTCGGGAATGTTCAAGTTGGACTCGTTCGTAAGCGGTACCGGTTCTTCTCGTTGAATCTGATTATTGTTTTTCAGATGAGACTCCAGAATTGATGTCGGAACATTATTCGGCACGTCAAATCTACCTATCGAGTTTCGTCGTGTACATACATTGATGTGATTCCAGAACAGAGTCTTAGTAGAGAATTGCTTTTTGCAATTCTTGCATTCAAAGTTGTTTCTATTTCTCATCTTGCGCTTGCCATCGCTATTATCCTTTCTGAATTTCTTGAACATACGGACGGGGTCTGTATTATGGACGTTCTGATAATGCTTAGCGAGAGTGTCTGAATTGAGGAAGATCTCGGGACACATCTCGCAATCATACGTATCGTTTGGCGATCTTTTACGTTTGCGAGAATCATTTGAACTTTCGTCACACATTTCTTCGTCAAACTCCAAATCATCCGGTTCCTCCTTCACAATGATATCAGGAGTCTCGTAACCCTCCCTCTTTGCACCAATATCCATTCTATATTCGAAAATAGCTAATTGGTCCTTTGGAACGTTATGCACATGTTCATAGTGATCGCGTATATCGTTCTCGTCTGTAAAAACGGCTAAACACTGTTTGCATGTGAGGAAAACTTTACCATGACACTTCTTCGTATGATCAAAAGCCTTCCATTTGGATGCATATTGCTTGCCACATACCTGACACGTGTTTGGTTTAGACAGAACGCTGCTATGCACCGCTTCGACATGTTTCTTCAAATCTTTGGGATCCTTCATTGGAATGAGACAGACCCCGCAGGATACGCCGATCTCGTTTCGATGCAACGATAATACATGCATCTTCAGTTTCAGTTTATTTTCCACGGTGTCACCGCAAAAATCACAAACGTCCAGATTGCTATGATATTTGTGATCTTTTCGATGAGATTCCAAATCTTCTTTAGTGCGGAAAAGTTTTTTACAGCTCGGGTGGTCGCACGTCAGATCCGGATGATCCATATGATTGATACGGTTATGTGTCATGATACCTAGCTTGGAAGTGATCGTCTCATTACACAAATGGCAAGTATATGTAGTATGATGATTTTCAATATGTTTCTGCAGACTCGCGCGATCTTTAAATATCCTCTCGCAAGCCCGGCAACGAGTCAACAACGCTCCAGGATCTTTACGATAATTTTGACAGCCTTTCATATGACGACGGAGCAAGTAGCGTTTATGGAATCCTTTGTTACATTTTTCGCAATAATGCAAGACACCATCGTCTGTACTCAAGGACTTGGAAGTGACGCAGTTTTGATTGTCCTTACCCACTGTGGGTATGAACCTATGAATCTTTGCAATATGTGCTGCCAGATGATCCCTTGACGCGCTTGTCTTTGCGCAGTAAGGACAGGTCACGTCTGTGTGTCCTTTGTGCACCCTATTTACATGTTTCCATAAATGTGACGTTCTGCCATAAAATTTGCTACATAAATCGCACGGGAAAAGATTGTGCGTTATCCGTCGATGATTACACAAACTGTCCAATGTCGTGAAACTAAGTTCAGGGCACTGGTCGCAATTTAACTCTATTTCTGAAGCGCCATTACTGTGATCAGGTTTCACCGATTCATTGGTCGTTTCATTAAAACTGCTATTATCGCATGCAGCGTCCATAGCCGCTTCCAAGCCATGGATCTTTCTATGCCGAGACATTTTCGATTTATTGGAATATGGTCTACCGCAAATATCACAACAGAAATCACCACTGGTTAGTGGCCAATGTTTCGCTTTAACGTGTGCACTCAATTGCATAACGTCGGAGAATACTTTCAAACAAACGCCACAAATTAGAGGCACTGTGTCTGCATGTACACCCATCACGTGTTTCCAATAATCAACGCGAGTAGGCCATAACTTTCCACATATCTCGCAGGTGTTTGGCGAAGGTCCTTGTATCGCATGATGCTGAAGATGTTCATTACGTAACGATTTCGTCGCAAATATCTTTCCGCAATTTTCCAATTCACACTAGAACAATGATATGGACAAAATTAGAATAATATATAAAACAACGCGATAAGAATAAGTTTTCTTTCGTTTCTCAAACTTACTTTAATAGAAGGTTCATTGTTATGTGTGTTGTTGATATGCAACCAACGTTCCCATTTGCTCGAATGTGAACTACCACATACTTCACAAACAAAAAACAAATGATACTGCGCTCTATTACCATTGCCATTGACACTTAGAGTATTTCCACCACCCGCAGCATCTCCTAACGAAATTTGGTCAGACTGTAACAAAAGAAAATAAAATGTATACCATTTAAAAAATTTATACTATTTATATTATTTATATTCATATTATTTATACTATTTATATTATTGTGCTTATTAAAAATAACTATAACTCTTATTAAAAAATTAACATGCGTTTCAAAATATTACCTTGTGAGCATTTCTCTGATGTCGTATAAGATGATCCTCAGTCGGAAAAGATTTATAACAAATATAACAATCAACCTTCTCGCCATCTTCTCCGTCAAAATCTAATACTTGTTCATTGCCTTCGTTACCACCATTCAAGTTTTCATTATAATAATTACTGTTCAATTGTACAAAACTTCCAGGATCATAGGCAGGATCGACATTATGTATAGAGACATGAGTGATTAACTTTTTTCTCGAGTCATGCTGTCTACCGCATATCGTGCAACTATACCTGCATCCATAATCGCATATTTATAAGCACTGATTTATTACATTTTATATAATGCATACTAGCGTACATTTCATCACATAAACTAATGTAAAAAGAAAACAGACAAAATAGAATGTAATTATACCTTCTTTGTTCCGAGATTAAAAGCTTAGACTTTCCGTGATACATGAAGACATGATTTTGAAGTTGTATATTATTAAAGCACATCTTTAAACACACTCCACAGGTAAATGCTGCATATTCCTTGTGCATTGCTCGTATGTGCAGCCATAATGATGCTCGATCGTTAAAATCTCGCTTACAAGTCTCACACACAAATACCGTTTCAATTTCTACATTCTCATGGTTGTTTTTATAATCCTTGTCATCATTCTCTAAATTTATCTATTTAACGTAATAACATAATATATTGTAGCAATGTCTTTATGACATAATAAAAAGTAAGAAATAAAAAATTTATCTTTACCTCAGGTGACGACGAGAGCTCTGGTGGGTCTTTTATTTCACTTTGCTCATAAACGCTGACGTCCACTCGATCGTTCCAATTCTGAGACATTACTGTTGCCTTTAGACACTTATCACTGTCGATGATAGGAGTAGGATCAACACCATGTAACATTGTAATATGCCTAATTAATGAAGATTTCAAAACAAAATCTTTGTTGCATAGTATGCAAATATATGGCTTTTCGGCATCGTGTCTAATTTCGTGTTCTTTTAAACTCTCCACTGATGTAAAACTTTGTGGACAAGCTTCACAATACCATCTCTTCTGAGGATTTGCCTCGCCTTCTTCTAAATAATAACATATTCAAGATTAGGCGGTTTTTATTAATTCCATATGGCATTCTTTCAATTTTATTGTTGTTTTAATAATCATTAAATTAAATAATTAATAATTAAATTTTACCTGACTTAACTATTTTTTTCGGCTTGCTGTTAGACGTCGAACCATCATCATCGAAATTCCGTTTTAAATTGTCTCCTTTAGTCAGCGCCTGTTTCAATATAGTTAATTGTGGATTTTTCGCCAATTTAGCCTCGGCATTCTTAAAGTCTTTATTCTCGTCATCCAAATCTATACTCGAGACGTCGGATGTATCGGCGAAAATTTTATTATTCTGCGCTTCGGTTTGACCTAATAAATCTGTACGTTGTTCGTGAATGCATATCTGACGATGCGCATTGAAATCTGCTAGATCCGTAAACACCATCGGACATATTTGGCACTGGTAACGTGTTTCCGTACGCGTTAGAGGAACCGATAATTCTGGGGGTGGTGGTAGCCCAGCATGTCGTGATTTTATATGTTCATCGAGATTATATCGCGTCGAGTATATACGAGAACAATACGCACACGTTACTGCAGGATGTCCCCTGAGGTAAGAAGACAAATATTTAATATTAATTAAAGATATCTTTAATGTCTTCTCAAATGTTGACAACATGATGAGCTACAATAATTATGAATCGTGAATTATTAAATGAAAACTACATAATTTTTAAAATTAGTTGAGTCTCTCTCTTAAAGAATCGTTTTTAATAAAATAATATAATTAAATTTTTGAATCAATTCTGACGATATTATTTCAACTACTATAGATAAATTTTTATTCACTCGACTTGTCTTAATTGGAATTTTGACTAAAAAAACTGTAACAATGATATCGTTATACATCGTACACAGTAGACAATTTATATGGAAAATAGTAATGTGTTATTGAAGCACACTTACCGATGCGTTGTAGAAACGTGCCCCCAGCGATGTTTCGCAGTAGAATACGATTTATGACAAAGATCACATTGATACGGTCGTTGGTACGAAGTATGGTCGTCGGTAATTACTCTTTCGCCAATCACATCACCCTCACCCACATGAATCCTCGCGTGCAGAGACAAATGGCCCTTGGAACTGAACGCTTTGTTGCATAGAGAACAGACGTAGACCTCATGTTGTTGTGATGTATGTGGAAAGACCGTGGTATCTTGAGCAGTCGCAGCATTCGTGTTGTTTGTACTGCATTCCTCTTCATTTTCTTCGGTTACCATCGGGGTCATTTCCAAGAAGTCGCTAGGATTCGTCTCCATGTCCATTTCGTATGCCATCTCATATTCCGATCGCCGATCTTCCGAATCGTCGATCACTGTGGCTTCATATTAAAATAACACGTGTTAGCGATAAATTGTTTCTTTACCAAGCAAAATAAGAATCAAGTTGAAAATGTGCGAGCGTACCTTCGTCCGTACCTTCACTTGTGTCAAGAATCTCTTCGATCTCGGGATCTGCTTCACCATCCGAATTTAATCTCGGTGGCGTACCCAATGCTGCATTGGGATTGACTATGGGTGCTTCCGGGATAAGTACTGGCATATTTTCTTTCTTAAGAAACGCCGCGCGCATCTCGCAGGATTGTGCAGTGTCATTTGCACCTTCATCGCTCACCTATGATATAACATGCAATAAATTTTTTATAAAATTACAAATTTGCAAACTATAATATTACAATACATTTTTTGTAATAATTAAGATTTTTTCTGTGTGTTAAGACATACAAGGAATAACTGTTAGATTATGCAATATATTATGAAATGATTTCTTTTTTATAAAATATATATCATATATTTGATGTAATTTTCAAACTAGAGAAAATTTTAGAATACAAATCCAATTAATTTCAAGAATCATTAGTAATATATTGCTTAAATACGTTTCAATTTATTTATATCCTATTTTTATAATAAAGTTTAGATTTTCAAGGAGCAAATGTTCTAACATTTTGCAGATTCGAATACTTACGCCTTCCTTCGGCCTATTTCTTTCCAACAAAACAGCTGCGTTAACACACGCAGTCCTAAAGTCATAGAAATTCTCCAAATTGTACATACATCGATAACATAGGACTTTTGGCAAATAATCATCTTCCATTATCTGAAACAACAATTTCGACATTTTCATCAAGAGTGCGTTAAAATTTTACATTAGTGTAGTGACTTAATATCTTGATATAAATCTTATTCTAATTTGTCTTTTGTTAACAGATATCCCATTGGATAAATACCCCATTGGAAATCAATGTTATGACTTATGATAATAATAATATTAAAGAGACGATTAAATTATATATAGTTATTGAACAAAGATTTTGGCAATGATTCATGTTTATGTAAAATAGTAATAAATATATAAAATACGATTAGGAACATTGTTTATGTGAGTACATCACCTAAATACGAAAAGCGCCACTTTCTATCAAAGTTAGATGTTAATACATATATACGTAAAAATGAATTTATTTCGGAAATGTGACTATAATTAATAGTGTAATTAGTAGTATAATATATATTTCTCTACGGCACATATTATGAAATTATTCGATCGAATTACTCAATTATTCCCTAGATTTCTGTTGTGTTTTCTGAGAAAAAACACAGTCAGAACCCAAACAGTTTCATAATATATGATTCATAAAATATTATTCCAGGAATATTCTTTGAATAAATTTATTCTTAAAACATTAAAAACTTTTTTTCTTTAGACATATTACATTGAAAACTAGTAAATAGAAGATAAATAACAATGCAAATGATAAAACAAAAAACGAATATGAAAAAAGTTTTATTAACATTTTAAACATTTCATTGTTAATTATTATTCACACGTATTGCTAATTTTTACAATGTCCTGATTGTCCATTAGAGTAAACATCTAACTCAAAAATTTTTCAATCAGAAAACAGCGCGCTTTAATCTTCTAATTAGCTTTATGAATATAAAATTTCATTATACTTTATACATCATTATCTCAATTATCATAAAACGCTTTTATATTATTTTTTATGTTACATAAACTCTTGAACATATATATTTCAGGTATATTTAAGTTTCACGAGACACATAAATTGATGCTTTTACATCATATTTCTCTTTTTCATAAAGACTAGAGATACAACTTAAAAAAGATCACGTGTTTCGTACAGTATTTCTTTCATCTTTCGGTTTAAATACCATACCAAAATGTGGTGCTCGTGTATATACCAAAATTCGTAACACGTGGATTTCGATTGTACACACGATCCGGTAAAAATTTCATCATGCACGGAGATAAAATATATAACAATAAATAACATCGATAAATAAAAGAGAATGATGCAAATGACAGTCCAAGTATAGAAGGAAATTCGAAATAAATTGGAACGCGATTACTTATTGACGAGGTAATTCTCAAGGTATGATTTTAATAGTAAATTCGATAAATTACACTGAATATCAGTGCACATTAAAAGTTGCTTTAATATAAAGTACCTGAATACAATGGCATAATATAATTAACTTTGATAGGGAACTAATACTTTATTAAATAATGTGACGGTCACTATTGAGCATTTAATCGTTTAAAATGTGCTTTTAATTTAACTCTGCTGATTTCATGTATAGCAGCTTTTAACTCTCTATAGCCCGAATTGTTTCGTGGCTATAAAAAAATTGTATAATTTATGTAAAAATTTTTGTTTTCTAAAAATTAAATAA
Organism: Trachymyrmex septentrionalis; assembly: GCF_001594115.1. Taxonomy (NCBI): domain Eukaryota; kingdom Metazoa; phylum Arthropoda; class Insecta; order Hymenoptera; family Formicidae; genus Trachymyrmex; species Trachymyrmex septentrionalis. The sequence goes on along the minus strand of NW_017306018.1, from coordinate 2,650,140 downwards.
TCAACAAGATATATTAGTATGTCACTTCGAAGTCACACTAAGCTACAGAGTTAATATGCAATAATCTAGTGTAATGGAAATAACCGAATTCTCTCTTTTTGTCAAAGAATAGACGCTTTTAACGCAAAGAGTAGCTTCGCAACAGTTGTAATACCTTTCGACATGATTGATCTTTCCCTTAAATTCCCGCATCTAAGTATTTTAAGTGTATAAACCAATCATATTAAAGAATTTTACAACATTTGTAGAGTTACTTTTTCTACTGAAGAAAGACAATCTATATAATAATAGAGATGCACCTTGGGAAAGATCACGCGTATCGTGCGATGCAATTTTTCCATCTTCCAGTTCGAACGCCGCGTGCTAGTGTAAATCCCGTTGTACACGAGGACGAGATTAACAACGAGCCTGAATGATAAACCGGTGCTGCGAGGGGATGATACACGTGACAATGGAAATATCCAATTGTAGCAGGAAATTGAAAATAAACCGGAACGCGGTCCGTAGTTACGCGTCGACGAGGCGACTCGGTGTGACTCGACGACGACGATAACGGCGCGACGGCGGTTAAATCCCGTGGTCCCGTGGAGGAGCACGTAACGCGTGCCGTGCCGTAGCAGCAAACAAAATGTCGCCAGTGCGTCGCGCGACGAAGCGTGTCTCCTTGCGTCAGGCCGACCTCGCCGTCGCGACGTCCTCGATAAGCGATGGCCAACCGGGTGGAATTCGTCATCGAGCACGCTCTCGGTGTACAAGCGGATGAGCGAGCGAGATGGCCGACGGTGACGACGCGGCGGGAAGAAAACCTTCACCCAGTAACGCCCCGTCGACACCGAACGAGTCGTCCGTGAATCTCCTCTCTCTCCCTCTCCCCCCCCCCTCTCTCTCTCTCTATCGCTCTCGCACTCCTTTTGCCTCTTCGTCTCTTATCGGGAGAATGAGATCGAGGACGAATCGTGCAGGGCCACGAAGTACCAAGGGAGGTCACTCGGAAAAGTAAACGAAATTGAGAAAGAGAAAGAGAGAGAGAGCGAGAGAAAATAAGGGACGCTGCGGAAGACAAAATAAGACGGAAGAAAGAGAAACAGAGAGAGAGAGAGAGAGAGAGAGAGAGAGAAGGAAATAGATGATTTGTTGCGATCCCACAAGGAACAGGATAATATCTCAGCATGTCGCGAAGAAGGCGAACAAAGAGAAGGAAGACTTACCTTGAACGGCAAGCACGTTTCAATCTTGTCGACGAGTTGACGATTCTTGCCTTCCTGGCCAAATATGTGCATCCTAACGGCGTCGTAAGAAGCGCATAAGCGACACAGTTCGTTATAGTTCCTTCTCGGCTCCGTCGCCATCGCTGTCTCGATCCTCGTCGTTGACGTCGACATCGACGTTGTCGTGATCGTCGATATCGTCGCCATCGTTATGTCGCCAAGTCTCTCGAGAAAGCTCCGCGTCCCTCGCTCGCCTCTTTCTCACTCTCGCACTCTATCTCTCTCTATCTCTTTCTCTCTCTCTCTCTCTCTTTCTCTCTTTTACTTCCTTTCTCGCTTGCTCCGTACCAGCGTCGCCGTCGGCGTCAATGGCGAGACTACAGGGAGCGACGCAAAAACCAGACAAGACGTAGTCGCTTCGCACTTCGCTATCTCCCAACCGGACGTACGCGGTACGGGAATGGAATGACGATAAACGACGTAGAGGACGTAGCTCCGCACGGCCGTGAGTCGTGACGCTGCCTGGGGACGAAACTGATCGTAGCTGATTCCTCGCCGCACTTCCTCTCCCACCGACAGAGATCCCACGCCTCGGACCTCTTCGTTTACCTGCCTGACGCGCCTACGTCCCAATACGCTCGACTACCTGCTTGTCTGCCTGTCTGCCTACTAACCACCATTGGCCAAGGCTACGCGTCGAGTCCCTGCCGTTTCTTCCATTGCTCGGACCGCATCTTTCGAGACGCTTCCGTCACCGTAACCGTCACTGCCACCGCAGTCGCTGTCGCTGTCGCTTAGCCGTTGCCGTTGCCACCGCCGTGATGCTCAGCTCGCTGCGATACCGCTCTACCCGGGATAGGCTAGGCAACACGCACTGCCCTGCACTGCACCGCTCCGCACCGCACCGCACCGTACCGTACCGTACTCCGCTGTGCCGCGCCGCGCTGCGCCGCGCCGCGCCGCACCGCACCGGTCGGTCGGTCGGGTCGAGTCGGGTCGTCGTTGTCGTAGTTACCGCGCACGTAGCACCGGCCACCCGTTCACTTCACTCTCCTCGTCGCTGCGGCATCATTGACACACGCTGCTGCTTCCTCGCGATCCTCGGTCTTAACTCCGGGCGCCGCCATCTTGTATACAGACACTTGTTTCGTCAGCCGTACCGGTGACGTGACGGTACTCCAACGCAGAGCTCCGACAACGGTCGACGGCGCGCGTGCAACGCCGTTGCGGCGTGTCCGGCCAAGCGTGTAAGATCGTCTAACCGCATTTTTGAAAATTGCGTTTTCCCACTCACGGAGAAAAGATCGTGAACGATTGTCGCGCGCACGTGGCATCATGCTTCTATACGCGGGATGCTATTCCACGTGGACGACAAACTGCCGCCGATTGGCGATTGCCGTGAGCGCGAACCGATCGCCGCTAGCCTATTGGCTGGAAAGACACTCGGTTGCGAGAGAGAGAGAGAGAGAGAGGAATTTGAATGCCCCTCGATTGATTTAATGTGAATTGGAGTGTTTATTTTATTATCGTACCTCGCCGCGCCGCACCGCGTCGTTTATTAGGTTGCGTTTCCATCGCAAATTGGAAGACTGTCTTTTAGGTTTGTATATTAAGTGTCTAATTATGTAAGAGGGATTTAATTAACGATGAAAGTTAAAAAAATATAATCAGTTATTCAATATTAATGTAAATATAAATAAAGTAATACAATTATAAATTTATATTAGAAATTATTTGAATAAGAGTTATTTTAATTAATTACTTATTACTTTATATATA
>NW_017306018.1:2644021-2647053 GCF_001594115.1 Trachymyrmex septentrionalis | reverse complement strand
ATATATTTATTAATTATAAAACAGTATTTTGACAAAAATAAAAAAATATTCTATACTATGGTCAATGAAGTATAAACTTCACCAAATAATAACAAGTAACGATTTAATCAATTTGCAAAGCTCAACAGAAACTTGAACTTTACACTTCTTTGATAAAAACAAACATATTCTTATAAATAAAAAACTTGCTTTTAAACATAAAAATATGTGAAGTCGGCGTTTGTTATTTTATATAGTAAAATGTTCTTTTTAGTGTTTATTATACATTAAAAAAAAGAGATTTAAATACAGATTATTCTCATTAAATATATTATTTTTTAATAAGTGAAGTCTGTCATAACAAAATGTGAAAATGAGGGAAATGAAAGAATAACTGGCAAACAGAAATATTACGACTTTATTGTAACTTATAATTTAAAAAGATTATTCATAATTATAACTCGCAATAATTATACTCGTTATTAACATACTACTTTCCGATTTTGTCACATTATTAGATCCACAAATGACGTTCAATTCGTTCGCAATATGAATCTGGATCAGAATGCGCAAAATGTTCGAGGATAATTGGATCTCTATACTGATTTGGATCGTCCAAAAAGTATATCGGTTCTCCATAGTATGTTCCCACTTCCCATCCTTCAACATTTTTCATCAATTCTGTCTCGATGTCGCGATTACGTCTCATTTGTTTCAAGACACTGCATGGAAAAAAGGAAAATGATTATAACTGATTCCATTATATTATGATATACATTTAGATATTTTAAATAAATCAGCTTTTTTAATACATACTAATCCAGTACAAGTAATCAAATTCATAACTGTGATGAATGGTCATTCAAGTATACTGGATTAGTATACATTAAAGGTTGCCTTATATAAAATATCTAAATGCAGTAACATTTACTTAACTTTGACAATGAAATAATACATATATATTCAATTAAATAACGTGACAATATTATTAAGTAATTAATCGTTTAATAGATTGATATTTCTTTACATTTCATGTTGCTAATTTCAGCAGCTTTTATGCACTAATCTGGTATAGAGTGCAAATAACCGAATTCGCTATTAATTAAGCCTCCAATTGTACTAGCTTATGAATACTATATTTTAAATGAAAAATATACGTCCTTACGCTCTATCTCGTTCCGCCAACAATGCTGGAAATATAGCCCAACGTGCACTTCTCATCTCAATCTGTTGACGTCTAACTTGTTTGAAACTTAGGTAATAGGCATACAGTCCGCCGAACGTGGTGGCTAGGAACAACGCAATTGTGCTTCTAGCTATAAAATTTCGTTACATTATTATATAACCTACCAATAAGACAATCTTTTTGCATTAATTAGCCAATAAAATTTTCAATCAGTTAATAAAGTTGGTTACAGAAATATCTTTACCGCCGACAATGCTGCGTAATTTTATTCTTTCCGTTTGTATGTGACCATAGCCTCCTTTCGGTGGAAGATCCTGTATTCTTTTACCGTCTACTGTTGCATTCATCTTGTTTGTTTTCTTCTCAGCGACGATGTTTGAACTAGAGCATCACTCAACATGTACCAAGGACTTCAAAAGCATTTGTTCGTCTGTAATCTGCCTTATGATTACAGCAAATTATCTGCCGATACTTGCCAATACTAGGCAGATCGACAATCGACACTGACTAATTGACTAAGAGAAATTACTGAGTACCGACTACCGACTACCGGTAATAAGGCTTTCAACCTATCAGATATTGGATACACTGGAATACACGGTTTCTGATAGGTTGGATTTCCGTATTCCTTATTCCTAATTCCTTATTCCTTCTATTGTGGCTGCACCTTAACAGTCTTGTAAGGCCTGTTCTACAATAGAATCGTAAGCAGTAAGCTGTAAGAAATTAATTAATTATAGTCGATTATTTTTCTTGCACTCAACTGTGACTGGCGAATTTCTTATGGCTTATGACTCGCGATCCTATTGTAGAACAGGCATAACAAATGTAAGGGAGTGTTCACACCTTGGCGGAAAAGCGGAACCTAAGGCTCTGCATACAATGAAGGAAATATTAAGAATAGGAATAAATATTAAAATTTCAACCTATCAAAAACTATATATTCCGATGTAACCGGTTTCTGATAGGTTGAAATCTCTGGCCAATTTTTTCTTTACTCTAGATAAGAGATAACCCGAATATCTCATGGATGAGGTTATCAAGAGATGAAAAAATTAGCCATTATTCCCTGTTTCTATTGAATGTGTTATTGAATGGATTGGCTATCGCATCAACTTCGCGCGGCGAGCATTGCCACGTTCTGTATGCAGAAGCCGGTTCTACATTAGTTGCAAGCTGATCGTAAGTTTGTTGCGACAGTTAATATATCAAGCGTTGATTTCAAAGATTTCAAGCTTCAGATTGGCTGTCGCAACAAACTTATGATCAGCTTACAACTAATGTAGAACCGGCTTAAGGGGCTCCGCACAATAAAAAAACAGGGAACAGAAAACAGAGAATAAGAATTTCAACCTATCAGAAATCATATATTGTGGAATACACAGGTTCTGACAGGTTGAAATTTTTATTCTCTGTTCTCTGTTCCTGTTATTGTGCGGAGCCCCTAAGACATAATACGTAATACTTTTAAACAATTATAAAGATGTCTATTCTTATTGGAAAAGAAACCCCGGCGAATGGAAAGCAAATCGAGACGAAAAGTGCAACAAAAAACGATCTAGACATTTTCATTCTTTTTTTAACTGAAATATAAGAGTAGATTATTTTGAATTTTGTTTCCCGAAAAATGGCTCAATAGTAAAAGTGAAAAAGAATAATAATAACATAATGATATTTTTTTACTTTTGAAGGTTTTTAAACGTTTTTTACCTTTATGTTATTTAAGTTATATTCCTACATTCTCTTTTCAAGGAAAATTTTACTGAGTATAATTCGGATATTCGGTACTACAATCGCCTATTGAGTGCTCAGCAAACGAGAATGGATTGATATGAATTAAAATGGATTCAGATTTTCAGAAATATTA
>NW_017306018.1:2614579-2643921 GCF_001594115.1 Trachymyrmex septentrionalis | reverse complement strand
TTCGGTACTACAATCGCCTATTGAGTGCTCAGCAAACGAGAATGGATTAATATGAATTAAAATGGATTCAGATTTTCAGAAATATTGATTCACAAATGTTAAAATGAATGCTTTTCAATCCTGAATACATTTTTATTCATTTATAGAATTCATTTATAGAAATAGCATAGAGCATATCTCTATGTCTTTCAATCTAAAAATAATATTAGCTTCTGCTGTGCATTGTGAATATCGTTCAATTCAAAATTTTGAATATGAAATTTAGTTTTTCAATCCAATTGCATCTAATTGAATCCAATTAAATAAAAAAAAAAGTATTTGCTATTTAAAATTTGGAAAACGCATTTGGATAGAAAAAAATTTCAATCCATTTTAATCCATTCTCGTTTACTGAGTGTTTAATGAACTTTTGTACCTGTTTGGTCTACATTTGTAGGTCTAACGAAATATACTAATCAGATGCAATTTGTAGTACCAAATATACCAATAAAAAAAAGTGAAGATTCTGAATGCAAAAAATACAACGTAAATAAATTTTAAATTTGATCTTTTCTTTAGTATTTTTTCTTTTAATTCAAGTATTATGTATAATAATAATTATTATAAATTTATTGAGATATATATGTATAAAATTATGAGAAAGTGGACATGGAAAAGCGCTGAACCGGAAAAACGCTATACCGGATGTGACGTCGAGGACTCGACGTACATATAATCGTGCATCCGTTATCTCGAAGCGGTCTTTCCATCGCTGAGCTATCCCCCGATAAAGTCACTAGATTTCTAAAGCATCGCAAACTCGCAGCATCCATTTTGACACGAAACGCGGCCATTTCAAATTTATGCTATTACTATATTATATTATTCTGTATATACGTACTTTATTTTGGAAAATAGATAAAAGCTATCATGTACGTAAATAAATGTTTTTTAATTGTAATTAGTTTATTTATGATAAAAAAAAATATATATAAATTCCGGTATGTTAATTTGATTGTGTTTATTTTTTCGTAAGAAGTCTTTTTATCTTTTTTATCAACTAGAACTTTTTCCAAGAGATATGAAACATATTTGACTGTTCAATTGTATGTGAATAATGTCGAATTCTACATCAAGACTCACCCGAGCTGTGATTATAGTGAATATGCGAGCATTTTCGATAATTAATTTTGTTATGATAAATTAATATCTGAAGAGAATTCAATCCGAGTTCAAGCCGAAACTTGTAATTATTGAATTTAAACTGAGTTTATTATTATTTTTTTCAATTTTACTTTTCTTTATTTGTAATTTATTCTTTTTAATTGTATGACAATTTTAAAAAATGTGTTTGACTCTTACTTTGCCCTTTATTTATTATTATTTATTTTGTATAGGAAGAGTCCTTCTATTTGTTAAATATATATAAATTCTTAATTTATGTATTATTTAGTTTAATACAGACTTATTTGTTATAGAAGTTTAATGCATGAAAGTGCACGAAGGGATAAGTAAGTACAGTTTAAAAGACAAACCACCAATCACAATGCTTGAAATCGTGCACTACACGCACTTCGGCTATTTTAACGCGACATATCTGAAATCAATTGCGATACCATACGATACTTTAGAAATCTAGTGACTTTATTCCGATCGAACGTGAATAGCTCCATCTGTGTGTCATAGTGGGATGCTTGCGGTTGATTGTATACTGAGACGATTCGTAAGAGATGGTGCTGAACGGAAAATATTGAGATTCTACTGAATAGGGTATGTGAATTATAAGCGCAATAGCGTTTTCGATACACGCGCACGGATACCCGGTCCGGGCCGGTCACGGGATCTTTGTCGCGGCCGGACTCACGGACGACGACGCGTACGCAGCCAGCATCTGTCACTCCGGGCCACTAGAAGATGTGGCTCGCGTATAACGTCATCGTCGTTCTCCCCGAAATTTATAATTTCTTCCGTTTCTAGCACACTCTCATTAATTTGTCCGCCTGCTCTCATCTTCCCGCTCATGAGAAGTGACCCGAATTTGCATTTTTCGAAGGTAAAAAACACGCTCAAGATAAATAGCTTACTTTCTATGATTCCTTCGATAAGAAGCGCGATGTGCGAAGCACTGTTTCGAGTGTGAAATACGTTACGTCGCATGTATGTGGCTCTTGCTACTTTCGAGGAAAGGATTGGTCTCGCCGGACACATTGCGTTAATGCAGCTTTTAAGACTTTTTCGTAATTTACATGAGATTGATAGATTAAAACGTTATATTTGAGTAAAAAAATTGACATATTCCGGAAATTGGAAAAATTAATTGCAGATAGAAAACGCTTTATGAAAATTTTAGTCTTCAATTCTTATTTATAAAATTAGCTAAGATCATTTTATTTATTTTTTTTTACTGCTATGTAATATTGTTTACACAATAGATTATGATTATTTGAGTTATATAATTACAGTTTCATAGGTACATGTATAAATGTAACTTTATTTTATCTTGGTATTTTAAGTCAATAGTGTTACTTTTGATATGTATTTTATAGGAAATACATATCATTCATTTGGTACAACAATAAACAGAATTCAAAGATTGTCATTATTTTAGTTTTTTGCTTACAAAAAAAAAGAATAAGAATATTAAGAAAAAATAGAAAAACATTTTATATAAGTACACGCTTTTATTTCTCTACAATTAATCGTGACATAAAAATTTCAAAATTAAAATTATAAAATTTTAATGATTTAAAATATCTATTTTCTGAAACTCTGTTTTTTTAAGTTATAAAATAAATAACAATAAATAAAGGGCAAAGAGTCAACACATTTCTTTAAAAAAGTCACACAAAAGAATAAATTACAAATAGAGAAAAGTAAAATTAAAGAAAATATATAATAAAAATAATTCAGTTTAAATACAAATAAATTACAAGTTTCGGCTACCGGATTGAGCCCTCTTCAGACATTAACTTATCGAAAAAATCGCAGTACAAAATTAATTATCGCAAATGTTCGCATATTCATTATATTCACAGTTTGGGTGAGTCTTGATGTAGAACTCGACGTATGATTGAACAGTCAAATGTGTTTTATATCTCTTGGAAAGGTTAAAAAATCATATGTAAATTATTCAAACAAGTGTGTCCATATAGATATTAAAAAAAACCATAAGAATATATAAAGACAAGTGGAACACAGATGTGTAAGACGGACATTGTGTATCGATTATTATGTACGTTCGTTGATATGGATCACCATGGACTATTTATTTTGTATAGGAAGAGTCCTTTAATCTGTTAAATGTTTTTAAATTATGTTGCTGTATGGTAAATGAGCGATACATTGTGTATTTATATATATTTTATATAAGGTTATATAAAATATATATAAAAGAAACTGTAAAATAGAAAGAGTAATAAATAAAACTTTATTTTAGAGATTGTATTTATATTCAGTTTATATGAGATAACAGTGTATATTAAAGATCGAATAATTTTGATTAATCTTTAAAATCAAATATTTTTTATTAAAACCTATTTTTTCTAATTTAGAGTTTAGTGGTGTTTTATTTTCTGAAAAAGACCCAGCCAGTAGAATGGTTCATTGAACATTTTAAATATGTTTAACTTCTTGTTTGTAATATAATTTATATATATTATATTTTCAATTAGGTATTTATACTTTTATCAAATATACTCTAAAAAATGGAGCCAGGAGTAATTCAAGAGAAGCCACTGCCTGCACGAGGCTTAAAACAAGTAAAGGTGGATAATTGGGGATCATTTTTTCTTCAACGACTTCAGACTCTTTACTTGGAGGAACAATTTCTTGATCTTAAAATTAAATTTCCTACAAGTAATATTACTGTACAGGTATAAATAATTTAACGTTTATATTATTGGTATAAAATAATGATATAAAAAAATAATTTGGAATATATATATTTTTAAATATTATCAATAGTGTTATTAATACAAATTTCTTTAGGCCCATCGACTTGTAGTAACAACATGTACAGACTATTTTATGCAACTTGAAGAACAGCAGAAAGAAAAAGATGAAAATTTTAATGGTGTAATTATTATGCCTTCAGATATGCCTTATGAGTGTGTTAAATCTATTATAAGGTATGTTTTAATATTTATTGCTTTGATATATTAAATATCGATTCTTGAAATTACATTTCCTAGATCACAATTCACCTCGTTCCTTTCACTTACAACCTTGAATATTCCAATCAATTTCTCATAAAATCGAAGTATACATGAAACAAGAATCAAGTTCAAACTTCAGATCCGCTACCTACAAATTAATTACTTTCACACACAGATATCCTTATTTATTTTTTAATATTCACCATAACATTTTTCGTTTATTTAATTAATTAATTACACATTTATATACAGTTTTATGTATACTGGGCAATTGGAATATTGGACATCAGAGCAACATGCTTTGTATCGTACAGCGCAAAAGATGAATATGACAGTCCTAACAAAGTTGCTCGACGCTCAATTTAACACAAGCAAAATGCAAGATGATGTGGCAAAAACACCTTCGCGTCCAGTTATAGCCGTCACGAAACCTTCAACTCCAATTGCAAAAACAATTACCAGCTCTACCAGTTCAGCATCAAACGTTTCTGGGCAAACATTGCCAGGTAGAAAGTATGTATTCCATAAGTAATGTTACAAACATACTTAATTTTGTGATAATAAAATGTTAATAATCTCTATTTTTAAAGGCTTCCCATATGGAAAAGAAAACTGGATGAATCTCCACCTACACCAGCGAATTATGAAGTACGAACATTCCACAGTACATCTTCAACACATAAAGAGGCGACTCCTGGCCCATCCAGATTTGATCTTCCAGAAGCAGATGATATCGCTTTGGGAGTATTTTCTTCATTCGATGATATTACATATAATACAAAACCTATTGTTCAAGCATGCGATGCATATAAAAAAGACAACTCCTCTCTTAAAGGTTCACCTGACAGAGATAGTAAAAACGATTCGACTGAAGATGAGGACGAAGATAATCAAGAAAGCGAAAAGAACTTGAGAGATACAAATTCAGATGATGATTGGAATATATCGAAGAATTATGAGAGATCTGAAGAAGGCCCATCTAAACGAGTACGTTTTGATTTGGAGGAAAAGGAAAATGTAGAAAAGCCTAAATCGAATCATCCGAATACCGATGATTCTATCAATAATCACGCAAAGATTATCAGAGAAGTATTAAAAAAATATCCCCATTTAGTAAAGAACAATAAAAATATTCGCTTGAAAATTATGCAGAAAGAAACAAAATCCTCCGAAAGTAATACTGCGTGCAAAACAAAAATATCTTATGTGGTTTTAAAATCCGATCATCTATTGGCCGCCAATAATGATGAAAATAATGATTCCAAGTGTAACGGCAGTATCGATGCCGAAACAGGTCCTTGGAAATGTAACAAATGCGATTTGGATGAGGAATATACGAATTATTATATGTACAGAAGACACATGCAGGATGTGCACGAGGAGAAATTTGATCCGAGGGTTTGCGAGCATTGCGGTTATAAGGCAACAAAGCGCAACATTCTGATGTATCATCTTTATACCAAGCACAACGTGCCACCACCGAAGAGCATGAGCTTTCCGAAATGTCATGCCTGTTCATACATTGCCTTGTCAGAGACTCTGCTGGTGCGTCATCAGATAAACCATAATCATCGGCCTGCTGCGACCCGACATCACGCTTTACCTTCGGAGGATATTCAATGCAGTCAATGCAATCAGTCATTCAAGAGTATCACTGAACTTACTACTCACGAATTGAACAGTGGACATGGAGGTATAACAGATGGTAAAGAGAAGGGTCATCGTTGTCCATACTGTGTCAAAGTATTTGTGCGTTTGACAAACTTGCAAGTACATCTGGATTGCGCGCATAAAGAATTACAGAGAGACGCCATCGAGTCTCCTCCGTCCGCACCTCCATTAGAACCATCATCTGAAGCGGAAGCTCTCAGCCATGTAGCAAGTGGTATAGCCGCTTCCCTCGGTGTCGGAGATACGGAGACGGAGACTGCTGCGGAAACGCAGGAAGAAGAAGAAACCATAGAGATTATAAAAAGAACTAATGGTAATCAGTACATTGTACCAGATGTGTTGGATGATATGGAACATAACATCAGTTACAGTACGCATGAAATAGATGGCCAGCACATGATTATGTTAGTTAATAATGACGAAAACTATCAGCATGATGAGAACAATCATCATCAGCAACCGCAACAGTTGGATATTGCCGATAATGAGCAGATAGTAATGCAAGGCACAGATGACGGTATGATTGTGTACATTCATGGTGCTGATGAGGCCGATTCTCGATCCTACGAGAATTATCAGGCCGCCGAAGTTACACAGGAGACAGAAGAAATAGTAGAGGAGGTTGTCGAGGAAGTTGAAGAGGTAGTTATGGAGGAAGAGGAGGTACAGGAAGAAGAGGAGATGCCTCAACACATGTTGGAGGATTGTGCTGATAATCAAGTAGAAGAAGTAATACAATATGTTGAAGAGCAGACAGAGATAGTAGAATACGACGAAGAACAATGCAGCGAACAGAGCAATAGTATGGATGAACAACAAGAATCTGTCATGATCATCGAGGAGGAACATGTCGAGGGCGAGGAAGACATGGAAGAGACTACTGATAAACAACATAAGAAAATACAAAGTTTTACTACCGAGTGGGATGAAGATAGCGCGGGATTAACAGAATCATGAATACTGTAATATTGGATTTTTTTATTTGCTTGTGTAATATGTTATTAACTTTAATCATAGTTTAATTTTAAAGCGACGCTTTAATGGAGATTTTGATTTTATATTTTACTTTAGATGCTTTTCAACAGAGACGCGGATGACTGTGACAGTGATTATATCCTTGTCGTTTGTCAACGTTAAATAAAGCATGAAATGCTTAAAGATGAAATGCTAAGAGTGTCTCTTGCTGAAAGGCATTTATCTATGTAATGTTTGTTGATAATGAACAGTTATGCAACAGGCGCAATACAGCCATACCGAATTTACCACACATATATTTAGCAGTAAGCCCACAAAATTAATCAAATTACATTTAGCGACAGGCAGGAGTACTATTGAAGATTATTGTACGAGCTTTTAATACATGAATTCTATCGTTGCACCGACACATAGATTATTTTGTTTTAATATATACTGAAATATATATATTTTACAACGCGAAAAAGTGTAAGATCTCGATTATGAGATTATTATACAGCGGTAGCACTTCTAAGAGCCTGAGATAAGAATCTGTAATCTTTAAACTTGCGATTTTTTTTCAAATATAAATATGTTCATATATGTATATGTAGCTTATTATAATCTAAATTAGGAACCATTTCGACCAACTCCGCGATTAACTTTAATCGACAATTAACTCGATGGGCAAAATCATATCTCTAATATACAGTTCAATATTCTTAATGTTTTTTCGATATATTAGAATCTGTTCTGTTTTTGTTTTCTGTTTCTTGCCTTTCGTGATTTTTTTACATCTTGTCTTTTTGTTTCTTATCCAGTTTTTTGTTTTATATCGCTCGAGATAAATGAACTTCGAAAGAAACAAGAAATACATAGCAAAAATACAATTGTTGATAAAACGATTGCAAAGGAGAAAAAAGCAAAAGATAAAACATAAAAAACAGGAAACAAAAAGCACATTATAGAATAGGCTTAAAGGTATAGTTCTATTAATTAGTTTGATAATTTTTTTCGTATTAATATAATAGTTAATTAAGTTAATCGGAGTTGATCGAAATGGCCTTAATTTATGTTAAAAATATATTGGTGACCAATCACGTAGTTTTTTTAAATACTATTCTGCAGAATGAAAATATATCACGTTTAAAAGAAATCTTGAGAACGAATGTTCCTTCTAAATACCGCCTGTAATCTTTTATACCGCAATCGATAATAAATAGTGATTTTTACAATTAAGAGGCGAAAGCTATAATGAAAATAAAATTCTTAGATTATAAACGTATAATGTTTTATGTTTTGGATTGTGCACAATTATATGGAAAAGTATAAATAAATAAATGCAATATATATTATACTTAAATACTCGTATCGCAAGTACGAAATCGATGTTTTATCCGCGTTCGCAACATTTTTTAGCGCATTTTGTTTCATGCATAATATATACGTATGATGCATCGTTTACAAAGATAAATTATGTATTATGCGTATTATGTATCATACGTGAAACGAAATGCATCCTAAAATATTTATTTTTTATCGCTGAACTAAAATTTTAAATTTTCAATTGTAAAATTTCAAATATACTTATTTCACTTTAAGTACAAAGAATGTATACGGTGTATTCTAGGGGCTGCAGCTGCATTCCATTGCAAGATTTGCAACGCAGTCGTCGGACGTTAATTCAAGCTGTAAAAGCAGACCTTTTATCTTATCCTAACCTGAATTCGAAGCTTCTAGTTATTTTTTAATATGGACACCGGTGGAATGCTTCTCGAAGAAATATTTGAAAGTTTAATATTCGTAAAAGAATCAATAAATTCATAATCAAATGTGATGGCTTTGTCGTAATCTTTATAAAGTAAAATAAATTTGCGAAAATATGAATGGTCGTATCGCCCCGAGCAAATCGACAGTTTATGTGTCAAATTTGCCATATTCATTCACCAACAATGACATACATCAGCTGCTGGAAAATTACGGCAAAATTGTTAAGTGAGTTATTTTTATTAAATTAAATTTAACGCATCAAGTACTACATATACCATATTAATATTACGTCGTTTATTCACAGAGTAACGATAATGAAAGATAAAGTAACGCGTCGTAGTCGCGGCGTTGCCTTCGTCCAATTTCTTACGATAGACGATGCTGTATCTTGTGCGAAACGTCTTAATAACACAAAGGTAGATAAATTTTAATTTCTTTATTTTTCTGATCGGTTGATTCCATACTTGTTTAAACTATCATATATTACTTTGCATGGTAAATAATTTGATCGCTCGTGCATCTTTTCTGTGGCAGTATATTCTCATAACTTATTGTAAAGGAATGTATAATCAGCTTTATAATAAATAATTTTTCTACTTTCTATTTAAATAAACGTAAAAATAGAAAGTTCCAAAAAATTCCAATGTGAAATGTTTAATTTACATAGAATGGTTCTAGTGAGGAATTGAAGTTAATTCATAATCTGAGCCTTTTCTTAATTTCAGAAAGAGAAGATATGATGAGACCACAATTTTTAATAAAATTAATACATATTTTTTATGTATTATTAACGTCCTCTTCCTTTTTTTCTTGATCGTTAGGTATATGGTCGCACTGTAAAAAGTTCAATAGCAATTGACAATGGTCGCAGCACTGAATTCCTACGTCGTAGGGATTATCCCGACAAATCGCGGTGCTATGAATGTGGACAGGAAGGACATTTGTCATATCGTTGCAACAACAACACACTTGGTCCTAGGGTAGAACCAAAAAAGAAAATTAGGATGCGAAAGAGAAAACTAGGATACCAAAAAACTTCTAATACAAGTTATTTTGATAGTGACAGTGCTAGTGATGAAGCAACAAAAAAACATCATTTCGACGATGTTAATGATATTACAGAAGAAGAACCAGAAACGTTAAGTGCCGTTATTGCACTTGAGGTATAATTATGATTTTTTAATTAAATTTTTAATTAAAATTTGAAGAGAGAAGAATGAACAAGTTAAATTTTTATAGATTAAAAATTATAATTTTTACTCAAATTATTTTATATTTCAGCAAAGACAGACAGAAATGGAACGTAAAAAAACAGATGGATACGATAGAAAAGAGACTGTACCAAAAAAACGCTATAAAAAGAATAATTATTTTAGTGATGAAGAGGATTTTAGCGAATAATACGTATATGATATGAAATAATATTAAATCTCGAAGGTATTATATATTGATAAATGTATATAAATATAAATAGTATCGCTTTTGTTTCCCAAGTACAAAGCACTTTCAAGCTATAATAAAAAATACTCGAAATGTATTCTTAATTTAATTTTACTGTTAGCATGGCAGGAATATTAATTAAATATTTTTAACATATTTAGAGATAGAAATTTTGTCTTTCTCATATAAGCTTTGAACTTAACACTTTTAACAAACAAGATCGCAACTTATCAAGTAATAATATTAATTACGATAGCATTTGATACAATTATACACACACACACGCACGCACGCGCGCGCGCGCACACACACACACACGTGTAAGTATGTATATATGTATACATGCACATACAGAATGTCCCAAGTTAATCAAATTTTCATCTGTAAAAAGGAGAGAAAATAACAAATCTTTTAATTTAAAAAATATTGGTCTTAATAAAAATTAAATTGTATTATTTTTTTACTGTCACATTTTAAATATTAGTAATCTTGATAATGTAACAAAAATTAAATTCTGTTGTGAAAAGATTTATTTAAAGATTAATATATGTTTATTTGTGCCAAAAAATAAACATATGGTTTGCGGTTAGTAAATTATTTATCGTTTATTTTTAGTAATTTAATCAGCATTTTATTAAGGAAAAATTGATCTCAATTTAAAGAACTTACAGAAACTATCTTGAGACAAGCTGTATATATTTCAATGGACATACACAATTTATTATATATGAGATATATTTGTTTTTGTATAATCCATTATAATTTAATATTAGAAAATATTAAACAAAATAAAAAAAAATTTAGGCGCGACATATAATGTAACGATCTTTTATCTTCCAGCTGAATGAATAAACAAATTTAATATAACGACATAATCATAAAAATGTACAGTATATTCACATACTAATCCTATATTGAGGATATGGATGTATCACATTTAATTTATGATACTATTTTTCAGTCCAACGAGTTTGCATTTTAAAATACTTAAAGCAAGATTACTGCAGTCTATGACGCATACAATTAGACTATACAAGATTATGTAACAAAATTAAAATCTGTGTTTTCTTGTCTATGTCAGTCACATCCAGAATTTGAAATTAGTACTATAATCAAGCGCTGTGTCACATTATTGTAAACATGCTTGAACTTTTTCGATCCATTCCTGCGCCGTCGTTGCATCAGCAGCGCAGAAGTTGTATGTTCGTCTGTTTGTACGAAGCTGTAAAGAAAATGATTCTATCATGTTTGTAATATATGGCAAAAAAATTATATTTCGACAGTTATCATACAAAAATGAATTAATTTACAAAATTAAAAAAAGTTAAAGATCATGAAAATTTGTGTCTTAATTAAACTTAATTTACTTGAAATTATTAAGGCTGAAAAGTTAATACATTTTTTATAAAACATTGTATTTAAATCGAGTATGTTTTTCTATTAAAGTAAAATATATACTCACATCAAAGAAGGATTTATCATCCGTTTTCTTTGGTGGTCCGGGCATCGGCGCAGCTGGAGTGACAGACACCACCTCAGCCAAATCTGTATACAATAACATGTGATTTTGTAACACATACTTGCCTACTTTCAAACTTTTTTTGTAGTACTTTATTTTTTTTAATTTTAATTACATACCTATATATCCTTTACAGTGCGAGTCTTCTACTGCATCGTAATATCTCAGTTGATGCTTTATAGAATCTAATACGAACCATCTTTGTTTCCAGCCCTTTAATAGAGCTCCCCGTTTATAAAGATAGCCCTCGTGCGTTCTATTTTCCGCCACATTACTTGAGAATTGTTCATAATATTGCTGGGAAGAAGTTTGTATAGTTGTTACACCTGCAAGAAAAAGCTCATATTATATAAAATAGTGAAAGTTTGAAAATTATAAAGTTGCTCTACGAAGATTATATGTGAGAAACGCTTATTATTACAGATATATTAATATCTGTTCAGATTAATGAAATCAGCGCATACTAGAGTTTACGCTTCCGTTATCGCCACCGCTTCTCGTAAGTGTGTGAGTTTGGAGATTATCTGTCACAGCCTTATATTTTGTGCAATTCTTTGGCACAGCATCCGCGCATTTGTCATGACACACGTGACCGCAATCGATGCATCTTAATCCAGCCTTCACAGGACCCCATAACACGCCGGAACATGCATCACAATGAGTCGGTGTAGCGGAATCTAATCGTTCGAACCTTTGGCAAACGTTCGCATTAATGATATGTTTAACCAATTTGAGCAAATTGTGCAAATTGACATTAACGATACCTGTGTGGATGTGCATATACAGAGCCTTCGTTTCCGGTAGTGCTTCCGCCGGCAAGTTTGCCGCGCAATAATAGTTCTAAAGTAGAGCGTTTATGAATCAATCGACCATGGTACCGTACGAGTGCCGTGCTGAATGACGCATGCCGCTAGAAACGAAGAAAATCAAGAAAAATTAATCACAAATGGGAGTTTTACAACAGTTATACCGAATATATTCAGGCTGTAACACAAAGTCTTGAGGTATCATTAATACATCGCTATAAATTCAATAAATATTTCATATAATCTTTTTTCATCATTACAAAGGTTTATATAAAATAATATCTAATAGTAAAATGTATTATCAATTTTTAACAATTATTTAACAGGATTTATTGATAATTGATAAATGAATTGAATTCTCATATGACTTTTAATTTGTAATACTTCAATAAAGTCTAATAAAGATTATACGTAATATAATATATATAATCATATATATTTTGTTTTCTTGCGATGATACTCGCAAAACTACATTGGCAAGAATAAAGAATTTCTTGTACGAATATTCCGTTGCGACTTACAGCAAGAGAATCGGTGTTGGGTAATTCAAGTTTATCCCAGAGTACTTTCCATTTTTGCGGTAAATGTCCCAATTCAGTTTCCAACTTGTGAATTTCTTCTAAAAGATGCGAAAACTGATCGGGCACCATTGTGCTAACTCCGTCGTATCTACGAAAAAGATAGTGATTTGTAACTTGATGATTTCTTTGAGAGCATCAAATGTAGCATTTGAAGTAATAATCACCCCTGAGTGACCACTTTACGATTGCTCTTAACCACGCCATCCGCAGCCTCGGCCTCTTCCTCCTGCTGGGAGTCCTGTTGCAGTACTTCCAGATCATATGCCGGACCGTGTGCCAGTTCTTCTTCCAAGTAAAACTGCCAGATGTCCAGACTCGGTAAATGAGACACTGGTCGCAGAACAGGATTCTCCGTGTTCGGTGTGTACATAAAATTATAAAACAACGGACATCTCGCATGTTGCTTCTCTATGTAATCGAATATACTCTGCCCGAGATTGCAGCCAAGTGTTTGTTTGTTTGTTCCCGCTAGTCTACCGCCAGGATAAATCGTGTCGTCATCGCTACCGGTGTCCACGCCCTTGTGATGACTCGTTAAGGAACCTCTTTTATCCTCGATGGCGGTGATACCGCATTCTACTCTGTCAAATTCGCAGTCCAACAGAAATGTACGAAAGCGGCAGGACACCGAATGATAAGCTAAGAACTTTAAATAGTATTCGTTGAATTCGAAGGCCAGAGGAAATTGTTTCTGTATCTGATGCACTATGTCCAGGAACTGCAGAAACGTAGGCGTGAAGTTTGTCGTTTGTGAATTTGCAGCGAGATTGCTCCTGTGGCCGAATCTGTGCCCGAATCCGAGCCACTCCTTTTCGATTAAGGTCCTAAAGCCATCGATTGTTCGATAATGTGGATCGAGACACACCTGCGCTATGGAGCAAACGGTGGTAGTTGTGTCCCAACCATCTTCCAGACAAACAGCTACTGACGAGCCCTGCATATCCATGAGGTCTATGACTGCTCCCGCTAGTTGCATCAGGCTCTGCAATTGCTGCAACCACTCCGAACTCTCGATGAGTCTGTAGAAACTCTGATCAGGTTCTACATTAGGCGAACTAGGCACGCACGCTCGCATCAACTTCTTAAATGCAGCTTTCGTATGCCTCACATCATAATATTCTACCGGAATGAAATCCGTCTTGGGGGTAGATTCTGCTTTCACACCTTTCATATGCGCCTTTTCACCTAGAATATAGAGAGCGGCGCGTTGAAATGTGTGAACACATTCCGTACCGCTGTCAGAATCCGCTGAATGTCTGACAGTTCCGCGTTGGTGATGAACTGAAGTTAAGGAAGCTTGGGAATTGTGTCGTTTGTCCTTCAGGGAACCCCATCGACTGAAATTCTTAGGACCTTTGCCGCCCGACGAACTGAGAGTACCTAGGGGTTTGTTGAATGGATTGCGGCGCGATTGTTCAGGTGTGGCGTTACGATCTTCTGCTGCTAGTAATAGAGAGTCTATACTTAGAGAGCTGTCGGACATACCCCAAGCGGAACCTTGCCGCAGTACGGAAAGCGGTGTCACAGCAACAAGCGCCATCATATATTTCTCCTGCTCCAGAGAGGAAGTGGTCTCTGAGGATGTAGTCTTTAGATTACTGCCGGAGGTCGGATGAGCTTTTAGCATGCCCATTACGCCTTTCCCATGATAACCCGCGCCTCTAATTAGCAATGCTTTTGTTCGCGGATGTCTCCAGGTGACGACTGGCATTCTACTGTGACGATGAAGTCTGCAGAATCGCCGAATGCTTTCGTCTGACACGGAAGTTGGCACAATCAGAAGTGCAGGATAGCTTCGACAAATCATGTAGGCGCAGTTCACCGAAGTCAATCGGAAGGGTTCATTACGACGATTGTTATGTGGCCCGTTTGAATAGAGACCCAGTCGGTACCAGTCTCTGACGTAGCTACGCTCAGACAAACGTTCGAGGGTCTTGGCATCAGTTGGTGGTTGTGTCACCACGCCAGGTATCTCGAAATCGTCTACGCTGAGATCATCATCGTGGCTGAGCTCATTGCTGTCGGTCATCGGTAAACTCATTCGACCAGGCGACGTCATGTACTTGTTGTTGCTGTTGATGAGATTCATATTCGGCAGAACATACTTTTGTCGCTTGGACGATTGTTTCGGCTTGAAACCTGCCTTTCGCGCGGTTTTCAATAACGTTTTTTTCGCAAAACCCTTTAGAGTAGCATTTTTTTCCTTGCCCTTGTGATGCGCTGTTTGTGTAACCAAGACTTGACCATTAAATGCGAAATGATGGAAGATGTGTGGCGGATATCTAGCTTTGTGAACTAATTTCCTCAAAGTGTCGATATTCTCTGGTGTAACCTCCTCGTCAAAGGCCAATTTTATCAACTGGAACGTACAAGAACGTAATTGCAGGCCTTCCTGAAGGCATTGATCTAAGTGCGCCAGATGTTGCACAGCGACACGCTTCTCCTTAGTCAAAGACGTCACAGGGAAAGCACGGACGACTAATTGTTCGCAGGCAAACGGATCACAAGGTATACCCTTGAATACTATTCTATAATTCGTGAGGAAGATTGCACCTTCGGCTGGCAAGAGAGGCGGTATCTTGGGTAATCCTGAGGAACTCTCCTCCCTACCGTCCGGCAGCAGGTAAACGCGCAAGCCGTCCATTATCACTTCCTCACCAGGCAACATGTTCGGTGTCAGGATCTTCGGTTTTTGTATCGGTGGCAGTCTCTTACTTTCCCTGTGGACTGCCTCAAGCGTCTCGATGTGCATGTGAACAACACCTGGAACCATTTGATGTAGGCAACGCACGTGTTCGGCGCTAACGCCGCCCTCGGTACACACGCGATCGACGAATCGCGAGACCATTCGAATGACGGCACTGCCGGTTTCACCTGGATCAGTCTCTTCGAATCCTGATTCGGCGTCGCCGCTGTCGCTCGCCACGCTATTCGTGATACTGTTACTGGCGCGTTCCTCGTCGTAGATGTGATCCTGACGATGTGTTTTCGAACCAATGTCTAACGGCACTAGTAAATAGACCATTCTGTTGGCGTAATGAATAGCCTGGCTGTACATAGTGCTTTCTTCACTATTCACGAGTTCTTTCTGCTTTTCGAGATCGATGGACTGCCAGATACGCATCTGATCCGCAGCTATCTCTAACGCCGACGGTTCCTGAGCTTGATAGATGGAATATCGGTCGCGGTATGGAAACTCTTTACCATCCCGTGGACTGATAGGACTTAGAATACCGTCGTTGATGAGTCTAGGCGGTGAATTATCACCTGGCAGATACAAACGTTTGATGTCTTTCTGCACATCTAGATAGAAAGCGTCTTCCCAAAATTGTTGATTCTGCCATACCGGGTGCTCCTGGATGCAGGTGTATGCGAATTGAATTACGCCGGTGCATAACTTCCTGCAAAATGCGGTGGCGAGCGGCAGTAGTGCAGCGGCGACTCCGTGCTCATCCATCGACGAATCGTCTTGCAACGCGCAATTCATCAAACGTACCACTAGATCGAATTGCTGATGCTCCAACATAGCCTTGTTTCCGACCACATGCTGCGACAATTCCATGCAGAGTGCCAATCGAGCAGCTTTGCTTTTTAAAGCTCGCAAGACGGCTGGAAACGTCTTGCGAGCATCCGAAATCTTATTTTCGAATATACAGTTGATGCAATTGCGTAATACTTCTAATCTACGAGCTGAATTGCTAACTAGATGTCTAGTGTCGTGAACAAATGAAATGTGCGGACCTATAGGCACGATGCGAGGTTGAATCGGCCGCAAGGACGACAATCTGACTTTAAGATTATTCTTCGCAAGACCTTCATCAATGATCGCTTGAACCTGCTCCGGATTGATACGTGGCAAGAGAGGCTGGTGAATCCTCGCAAACGCGCCTTCGGGTGGCTTCAAGATTTTCTGTACGTACGGTTGAGGATTTGGATTTTCGTTCAAGTATAACTGTTGAGCTAGTTCTTGGATATGTGTCAAGATGACTCGATGATCCTGCGTTTCCTGCTTCAACTGATCACTCAAATTACTGTACAATTCATCCCACACGTCGCAAGGTCTCCACGGTGGACCTCTTTCTGCGATAAAAGATGTGAAAAACATACAATCCAGAACTCTTGTGGTAAAATCACAGTCGGTTAAACCTCTCTCTCCTAGAAAGGCGGCTTTGTGAAAAGTGATAACAGGTTTCGGATGTATTCGTATCAACGTCAGACAGCTACGGTATCCTTGCAACAATTGAGCAAAGGTTCTCATAAATACCGCCCTGAGTTCTTTATCAAGCATAGGAGAATGTGGAGCTCTGGTAGCAAGTGGAGGAAATGCATAATCCGCGCATGCCAATTCTGGCTGCAATACTAGGGATAACGCGTCTTGCGTCTGCGAGAGCAATGGTTCTGGTAGTAAAGCAAGCGAAACACCATCCGGAACTGTCAAAGAACCTCCGTCCAGATCGGCGACTATTACATCCATCTATAAACATAAAGATCATAATAAGCGTTTAAATTGAAATGATTTTTTGAAATTATAAAAATTAGTCTTACAAGTTCAGCAACTTCGTATTTTAACGAACTGTGTACACCCATAATAAATGGTGTTGGAGTGCTGAGTATTTCAACTAAAGCCGCTGGCAAAAGAGGAATGTAAACATGTGAATATCTGAACGGATACATCAACGCTGTCAGGGCACGACACCCTTCGGTCAGTCGAGAATAACTGGCAGAATGGAAAAGTATCTTATGCTCTGTCATAACTGCACAAAATAATACTAACACATTGCGAATACCTAGAAATAACATTATATATTAGATAATTACATAATATATATCGACAGTTAATTATTATAGCAAAATTGCATGCTTCGTTACATTCTTACCTAATTGCTGAAATAATAAATTTACACTAGTATGAGTTATAGGAAGAGAAGGACTAATTGGTGGTTGAAGCGCCTGACGATCCCCTGCTCCAATGCTGAATCGTACCTGTGGCCCACCAGCAGGAGGTACTTGGATACATCCTAATATGTTTCCGACTAACGTCTCTAACGGTATACCAAGATTTTCTACGTACACCGTGTATATAATGCCAAGACAGTTCTACAAGAATAAGAAATCATTATTAAATTGATGAAACACACGGATGATGAGGTATTAATTACAGGTCTGTTTTTTATTCCTGCACCAGAACTTTCTCGTTTTCGCCATAATATATCTCGCCTTAAATATATCTATTTTTAAGTTTTTAAAAATGTATACTAGTTCAGCTATAGAAAACAGATCTTATATTAAATGTATAAATATTCACATACTCTAAATGTTTCTATGTAATCGAGTCTGGAAACCAGCACCAGACATTTAGGTGCGTACATAATGCTATGATGTGCAATGGCGGGTATCGCCCTGACCAAGGAACGACTATCTCCATCTACGGGATCCTCTTCCTCGTCCACGGGTTTGCTTGGCACGATCGATACGGTTTCGTTGAAGCACATGCAAGCGCAATAATGCCGATTTGCATCTATATCTGTCAATATTGAAACAAAAAAGCGTGGCTCTTGCCTTTCCGTTGATAAAGCCCATCCTTGTGGTTGACAAAACTATAAAACAGTACGTGAATAAATAACATGACTATATAACGAATCTTCAAAAAGAAATAGTTTTACCCATTCTATTCCTTCAATGAAAGGTGTATCCGGCCAATCTTTCTCTGGAAATCGTTGTAATATAACTCCACTACTTACACCACCCCCTGTAATGATAATACATGCATATAAACAAATGCATGTATTATATATTTGTTGATGCCAGCCAATAATTATGGATCAGTCAAAAAGTTGCTGTATATATAGAGAGAGTTAAACTATGGTATTTTCCTTTTAAAAGATATAGTCAATATAAGTGTCATTCAGTCTTATATGGGATGCCATGAAATGCTTTTCAGCAAGAGATATAGTTGACACAGTATAATACATTGAATCATTACATCTTTAGTATTTATTAATGTTAAACAAAAATGAAATGTTTCACTGTATTACTGTCTCGTTTGTTTTCTGAAAAATATCAAAGAATAGAACCATGTTTATATAATTGTTTTCTATTTTCACACAAGTAATACTGACTCTAAATTTATATATTTTATATTCAGGTAATCATTGTTACTTGCTTTGGTTTTATAATCTCACTTTTAATAGTTTTAGTTAACAAGACTCAATAAAGCACATAGTCTCATGGTCAGATTATAGGTAAAAACTCAGTTGAAGCTTGTCAGAATTAAAAGGAATGTGTATTCAATTGGAGTTATGACATCACAAATAAGAATTATCTATCTATTAATCTATTTTGATAAATGGAAAGCACTTGTGGATGCTTTCCAGCAAGAGATAAAGATGATACAGTATAACATTATTTGTTTATTAATATTAAACAAAAATGAAATAATCGCTGTGTCACCCTGTATCTCCTGCTGACAAAACCATATATCTCCTAAAAGGAAAGCAGTCTACATCCGTTATTTTCAATACTTTACTTAACTCTTCTTAAGTGATCAATCTTTCTTCAATGTCTAGATATTGTCATTGTTAATTTTGATGGAAAACATATAACAAAAATTGGACTTTAGAAAATACTGAACAAGGACAGAAAAGTGTTGGATGTAAAACCTAACGACGAATGTCAAGCGCATCTCGACAATGACTTACTTTCTTTCTCGTGATCGTAGCCGACCACGACAAAGTAGTCGGCTAACCGGGACATCTCGGTGTATTCGTGGGGCTGAGTGGGGGTGGTTGCGCTCAACATCCCACGTCGTGTTTGTTACACGTGATTTCATGGACTACGGCCTGCCTCGTCGTTGCGGTTCAGCAACTCGTTCTACTTTGCGTCAGAAACGTTAGGACAGCGCGTTAACGCGGGGATCGACGTGAGGATGTCCCAGACATAGCTTTTGCGATTAATTCCACGTTACGATCTCTCTTGCGCTGTTAATGCATGAAAACAAATATCAGCAAACGTCAAACCGTCGAATTGCAGTAGTAACGTACCGATATCTCGAGCATTTACGTTAAGAAAAAAAAAAAAAAAACAAGATATATACACGAGCGGAAGAAATCTCGCGTGCACGGACACTTTGCGATCGTCGCGCGCACCTCGAGCGTATCTCAACAACGCGACATCGCGCCCAATCGCGCCGCTACTGCCGCTGTTTCGCAACGTCCCGGGGACCCGCCGAATAACGATGCCACACCCCGAAACCTCAATCCATAACCTGCCAAACTCAAACGCCACATTGGGTGTTTGTTGAGCTCGCGTAGCACGGGCCGAAACATCCCACGATTACGAAAACCGAAGATGAGAAACGCGCCGCCGCTGCTCCGACCGCTCCGACATTCGGACTTCGGCGTGATGTTTTTTTTTGCCGTCTGCCGGCAGCGCTTAGAATTGAATTGATAATATAAAAGAATTAATATTAAAAAAATAGAGTATATATTAATTTAATATAAATTAAAAACAAATATTTAAAATATACAAAATGTTTCAATATATAAAAAAAATTTTTTTAACGCAGTTTTAATTTAAAAAATTGAACTTGTCCAGAAACAGAAGGTCATGATGTACGGATATCTAGATGCGATTATCAGAAGAAACTATTACACCTTTGTCCTTTGATTGAAATTAATAATTGTTTCTGTATATGTATTGTCTTGTCCGAAATATTCCTTAAATTCATTTTTCGAGAAATCAGGAATGAATTATACAATTTTTAAGTTTTTTTTTTTTATTTGCCATACCTCTTCACGTATTTTATTAATTATGATTCATCATTATTTGCCGTTATTATTATTAATAATATTTGTAAATTTTTATTTAAAACGTCTTCGCTTTTAATGATGATGTTGATGAATCACGTATTCGTCAAGAACATCACTAATTATGAGAAAATATTTTTTTTTTTAGACGCCATATTGTACGAAGTGCTGAAACAAAATGACGCTGAAGCGTCAAATGCGATTAGTGCGCATCATGCGTGATCATGCGTAAAGGTATCCGGAAAGCTTCCAGAATTGCACGATACACGAGTCACGACGTCCACGTTCCACGACGACGCTGCTTGAAATGCTCATTTATCGCCGGCATGCTGTTGTTGTAACGTGAATTCGTAAGGTTATGATTGTGATGAGGGACGCTTACCGCCGAAGCTTCGTTGGGATGGCTGTAAACAAGATTTTGTACTTGGGTTCGGTGTTAATACTGATAAATCTTTGCGTAGCCTCTAATGATGATATCGCCAGGTGCCAATTCGGCAAGTCGATGCGTAAACAGGTGCCAGCGGAACCCCTGAATGGCATGTGCTTACGAGATGTCGTGATGCGTCTGTCGAAGATGCTGCGATCCGTCGTCGACGAAGAACTTGGCACTTCCTCGTTTCAGGAGATGATCAATAAAATAGAATTCACGAATGTTTCCAGCAATTTCGATATGAAATTAAGTGCCTTAGTTGAGAAATTTAATAAGAAATTAAAGGCGCACATCGATGTCTTCAATCAAGTCTATGAAGTCGTACACCGCGTACTGGCACACAGTCCACTGCCTAATATTTATTCTAGTCAATTAGTGGATTACGATATGATGGAGATGAACAGAGTTTCAAATATATGTACGGATATCATAAAAGGTATCTTTTATTGAATATATAATTTTATTCCTTATCAAGATAACGTGATATATTATTAAGTTTGATTACAGAACTTACAAGGCAGTTAAGAAGTCAAGAGTGGAAAAGTATACATATACTGCCAATGAACGAACCAGATACAATGTGCGGACCACCTACATTGGCTTACAATGTCGGACCTCTTTTATTATCCCAGTACTGTCGTGAAAAAAATGTCATTTTACTTTTGGAACATGGCACATTCATGTCTGAATCTGAGCTAACTTTGGTTCAATTGACAGCCAAAACTATTATAGATATGCTTTCTGAAACAGATAATGTTACCGTTGTGGGCCTTGCTCATACTACCCCTCTGTTTTGTAAAGATAGCTTGTTGAAGGCAACAGATATTAATAAGTTTCAATTGACTCGTTATATCGATAGTTTAACTAGAATAGGTAAATAGACAAAGAGTAATTATATTTTTTCTTATTTTTAAATTTTTTATTTGTAATATATGATTTATTTATATCTCTAGTTACCTTCAGTCTATTTTGTCTTATTATCGTTTCTATTAATGAAATATACATATTGTTTATAAAATGTATGCTAATTTTATTCTCTTAATTTTCTTTCAGATTCAAATGAAGTGATGAAGATTGATTTTATAAAATTAACACAAAATCTAAGGGGTGAAGTGCTTATTTTGCATTTAACTAATAAATTACAAAATACATCAAATGCACAAAGAATTTTTGAAATAATTTCAGAACAGTTTAAAGCTTATCTCAAAACTATTATTGTCACAGGTAAACTAGTTTTATTACTTTACTTTAATTATACAAAAAATGTTTTTATATCATAATATATTTTCAGATCAGCAAGCATCCACTGTTATTAAGAAATTAAACGACAGTATCATAATTTTTCCAATGCAAAATGTTCTTGGATATGAGATAGGAAAACTATTTTCTTGTTTGCAATGTCCTGATTATATTAAGAAAGATTTTTATGTATCAGACCCATATATTGAGCCATATAGCAAGACAATGACGATATCTATCGGGCAAGTTAGAGAGGCTGCGTTACTATCCCTAGATATAAAACTGCGTGATTTCCTCGATGACATAACGTATTTCAACGTTGGTTCAAACATATATGCTATATTTTTTGATAGCAAAGGAGTGGTTTGGATGCATAAAAACTTTCCTAGATTCGAGACAATGATTGAGCAACCGCTTAAAGTGCATTTGCAAGACATCGAAAATATAGATAGTCGAACTGTATTGAAGATGATAAATGAGTTTAAAGGAATCATAAATGTAAAGACAAAATTAGGTGAACAGGTAAGCTAATACATCTGTAAATATATTTGAGGATAAGATGAGAAAAAATTATAATACAGAGTATTTTCTTTTAATGTATAATATAGAAGCGGTATAGATGGGAACACTTAAATTATAATGATTTGATAATATGCTTGGTATCGACAACTGAGGAGGGAATATTGCCTGTCGCGAAAAATGCGCCTTCACTGCCGGCAAATATATTACATCACCGCCTCGATCTTATGCTTCAAACTGTCGTTGATAAAGATATATTTTGCATTTATAGAAACAAGATTGTAACTTTATGTAAGGAAATCAAATCTTTTACTCCAGTTACACTATCGTTTGTAAGACTTGTAAATGTTATAAAAAAACTCATCTTTTTTTCTTTAGCAACGGGTGTAATTTATTTATCACCATGGTGTTTTCAATCCCCAATGGAACAATTGAAGTTACTAGAAACAGGTTCAACCGTGAATGTACAAAGCTATATGGCATATCTAAAAGATGCAACGGGTCTTTTGGCTAATCCTGGTTTACATCCATTTGTAAGATCAGATGCAGCGACGCTAGCATCAGTTTTAGAACATTTTAAAAAGCAGCACGCCGAGAGTCCATTAAATAAGTTTATTATAAGAAGGTAATTACAAGTAATTATAATTTTACACATAATTATCAACAATTTATAAGTAATATAATGATACTTTTACATTAATTTTATTTTGTGATTTTAGATATGTTGTCAGTACGGTTAGTGGTGTATTAGAAATATTTCCAGGAATGGTATTAGATTCTGGTTTTGACCCCAAAAGGCGAATGTGGTATGGGAAGGTACTGGAACAACTTGATAAGATAATCTTAACTCCACCTTATTTAGATGCAGGTGGATCAGGCTATGTAGTCACTCTGAGTCAAACTGTCAAATATCCTGTGAGGATTAACGGAAGTACAGATTATGTAATTGCTGTTCTGTCTATGGATGTTACAATGGGTTACATTATGAGATTGTTGTTAGAAATGTTTCCATTCTGCCATGATGCAACTATCAAGTGTTTCTTGATGGATGATAAAGGCTATTTGGTATCACATCCGAAGCTGTTAGAAGCAACAGGCAAGATCGAACAACAACATTTAACACACAAGGAACTTTTAGTGGCTAATGACATATTGAATCATGGAATGTTTGTGAAAAAAAAATCATGTGCCAGCTATTTAGATGGTACTGTGCAGAGATACTATCAATTTAATACGTCGCTCGACGAAGTGCTCACTAATATGGCACACGGCGAGCACTGTGTTAGATATCAGGTAGCTGCTGTACCAGGAACTAATGTATTCCTTGGTGTTGTAAACATGACTACTCAGTGTAATTTGCTTAGAGCTTTTTGTCCGTGCAGTACGGTAAGCTCACAATTTTCATTCTGAAACATTTTTAAATTTCTTAAATAATATATTATTATATTATATCTGTTTATTAAATATTGCAGATGGACCATTCGTGCCTGAATTGTAAAAGTATGGAACAAACTGGTTGTGAATGTCCTTGCGAATGTTCCTTGTATTCTTCTAGCTGTATGCAACAAAATATTGATAATTTGAATTCTTGTCCACCTATATATGAGCAAGGATCTAGTTTACAGACTCCGTGGATAGAGCCGATAAATTTGAAATCGTGCCCAGTTATCAATTGCAAATCATATATAACGGAGAGAGACTGTTTAGGTGTAGCGGATTGTCAATGGTGTCATGTCGATACCGATGGAGAGACTCCTTTGCAACAACCGTTTTGCTCTGATATGTCTGTATGTTTTAAAGGAATCTTCGGTTCTTTAATACCTTACGGCGATGGCACTTATAGTAAGTTTGTCTTTTTTTTTTCTTTATTTTTACTTTATTTATTTGCATTAGCCATTGGATAACAAAATTATGCGTTTCCAGATTCGCAATCGACTGATGAGATCGCGATACGAGAGTGGCCATCAATTGGGCCGGTAGCTGGTGGAATTCTTGCACTGTTTTTGATTCTAGGTTTTATTGTGTTTTGCTACAGACTCCGATCAATGCATTTGGGTTTGGAACATCAATGTTTACATATTCATACCTCACCCGATACATTGCGTATGACGCATATCGATGGCGATCCGGAACCTGCAGAATTAGATCAGATCAAAAATAATTTAGATTGTCTCGTGAGAGACAATGTGGCGCGTATATCACCGTACAGAGTTTCTACTAATTACAGAAGACCACCCGGTGGCGACAGTGATCATGGATATAGCACAATGACACCTCACGATGATTCTGAACAACAGACTTTCGCCTCCGAACCCCTATTAGCCGTTGAAAATGACGTCGAATCGGATTTGACTAAACAATCCGGCATTGGAGTGCCTTCTCCTACGACATATTTAGGATCGCCACATCATGTTTTAGCACCTGTGACTGTCCATCGAGATATGGAAACGAATTACTGTTGACTGATGAAATTGAATTTACTGCCATTTATTTAAAAAGATAAGACGTTATTTCCTCGAAACATTAGGCGTGTTTAAGCAAACAAAACAGCTAGCCTACTTGTCCAGCAATTGAACATGATTAGTTCTTGTAAATTTAATCAATTGCGAATCAAGCTAGCAGTTTCGTCCAGCTTCAACACAGCCATTGTTTTAAGAAATCATCACAATTGTTTTTTGTAGATATAATCTCAGGACATAAGAATTAAGTGGTGAGTACCATTTAATACATGGTAGTGATTTATTTTATTTGCGATCTTTGATGCGGAAGATATTGTATTATTTTACTACGAGACTGTTCATATTATTTTTATTATCAAACGACAAAAAGCATATTTCTTTTATTATGCTTAAAAAAAAACGTAGCTTATAAACTGTACTCAATACTAAGGCCTTCCACATAAGTGCTAAAAATATTTGATAAAGTATTAGCCTTCTAAAGAAGTACTAAAAGCGATTGTGCAAGTTTTATGTATGAAAATAGTTCAAATGGCTGCTATATATATATATATATTAAGCGAAAAACTTAAGTACATTATAAGTAGATAAAACAATAGCGAATTATATAAATGGAGCAATCTAATGTAAAATATTAAAGTATATTATTTTAGATATGTTTTTAAACATGTAAGATCACAACTTGCCAAGTATCTTTGTGACAGAGTAAGACACTAGTATATTCGGATAGGTGCTAGTATATTCATAATTACGTAGGATGTAACATGAGAGGCGAGATTCATTTGAAAAGAATTTAGTACTTTAAAGCAATTGACATATTATATTACATCTTGTATATAAATTAAGAGATTTAAAGTTGTTATTATTAAGTATAGAAAATTAATGATAATATGAAAAATTTATGCTAGTAATGGCAACCTTCCTGTTTAGACATTGAATTTTAGCTTAATGTTTGAAATATTGCCATTATCATGTTCCATAATTGAATCAGATGGGTGAACAGTTTATTGATGATTAATAATCTAAGAGATACAAAG
The DNA here is from genome assembly GCF_001594115.1 of Trachymyrmex septentrionalis. Classification (NCBI taxonomy): domain Eukaryota; kingdom Metazoa; phylum Arthropoda; class Insecta; order Hymenoptera; family Formicidae; genus Trachymyrmex; species Trachymyrmex septentrionalis. The sequence continues at coordinate 2,617,561 of NW_017306018.1, read as the reverse complement.
ACAACGAAAAAAATTTTTGATTTTTGAATTTTTTATAGTGTATAGACTGTCTGCGGTTTGTGTAGTACGTAACTCCTCTTGAAGATCTAAGAAGAATCTGGACATGAGAAAGTCACTTTTAACTAATTTTAACAGTTCCGGTGTGTGTGTGTGTGTGTGTGTGTGTGTGTGTGTGTGTGTGTGTGTGTGAGAGAGAGAGAGAGAGAGAGATAAGGAAATGATAGTAGGAGAAAGAAATAGTAATATAATGTTCTTCCCTCTCAATTTTGTTAAAAATATTATTCTGCATACAAAACTGCTACTCGTGTCCAAACTCTTATTAGAGAGATTCTCTAATAAGCTTCATGACTTACTCTTAGAAACGTCATCCTATTTGTTTTTTTTTTTATAGATGCATACAGCGTACTTATTATCATGATTTACATAAATGACAATGCCAAAACGGTAAAACTTTACAAATTGTGCAAAATTTAAAAATGTACATAGAGAATCTATAGTACTATTTTTATTATTACTTTTCATTGTATCTCTTTTTTTTATTTCTATGCGGGTATATTTAAGCATTTTTCTTACAGTGTGTGACACCTTAATTTTATTAATTCAAAAAAATCATCTCAATGGAAATATTGAAACAACAAAAGTAAGAGAAATGTGGAATAATATGTCAATAAGAGAGTATGTAAATTCCAGTTGTCCATATTAATAGGCCTGTTCTTTTTATATATAGCTGAACTTTATGATGCCAATATAAAATATAAACGTAATGTTTAAATGTCTTAAACATTCAATGTATTTTTATATAGAGATATTAAAAGTAAATTATGCAATCGCGATAAGAATAAAAGTTACATTATTATAATAGTTACAGTACAAGTTTTTTTTTATAAAAGTATTATTTAAAGTTATACGATTAACGTATTTTATTGACATAATACAATACACTTTTGTTTATGCGTATTTTGCGCGATACGTACATTTTAACAAACTAACATGATCGTAATTCCATTTTTACATTTTTCAGTTAAAAAGATAGCAGCAAAATATAGAAAATATTAGGATGTAATTTATATTAAGTCTGCATAACTGGCTGCTCCACCGGACAGCAAATTTAACAACTCGGTCAAATTAATACACTCTAACACACTTGTTGCTACATGTATCGTCGACGTATACAAACGCTTCTATTTTAGAGAAAATTTGTCCGCGGATAGCATTGTATTCAGCAAGTTGTGCAGGCTTAAATTATGTCGACAATGGCGACAACGACTTATGTGAAACTTGCGTACACCATCCTGACTGGTACTTATAAAAAAAGAACATCTACCGATGTATTGTTATTACTAAGAATGCAGTATAAAATACTGTTGTTTTATATTGATCTTTTTTACGATGTATGTATAATGCGTACAAAATTCGTGCCGAACGAGATTTTATACATTATACCAATATTTTTTATTAAAATCTATGCATTTTACTATTAAATAGAAAATATATCATTGCCTTGTATCCCTTTCTGTACAACGTAACGAAAATATTGCGGAACGCGTCTTGATTTTACAAAAAGGAAAGTTTATGGAGGATATTACGTTTTTCATATACATAAAATGAAATGAGATACTTTATTATATTATTCTGTCTTATAAGTAATTCAGTACGAGGTACATTGATGATCGACAAAATTATTATGATAACTAAGGTATAAAGTCTGGATTCTTTCTTAAGATTACAAAACCTTCCATAATTGGTGTCAATGGTACATATTCCTCGGTTGCAAGTTCCGCTCTCTCACCATATGCCAATAACACCGGAGTGGTGTGCGTTTGAAAGCCTGTGATGGTCTTCGGTTTGCCCGCTTGGCCGACAACATCGACGGCAAGTCCAACTCTTACTGGTACAGCCAGTGGATTCAGGTCCTCATCGAATGTTACTAGCATTCTGGGTTGCATTGCAGCAGCCAGCGTATACAAGAGATAATGTGAACGTCCGAGAATAACTGAAAGTATATAACATTAATAATGACAAGTTATATCTGATATTAATAAATAATAAAACCCAGGTCAATATATTAAACGAACTATAGTTGAGTGTACTAAATAATATTTATTAATCACAAATTATAATTTTCCGACGATAAGTTACAACATTTTGCTGATTATACTTGGTCCTCATCAGCCGCAGAAATACATAAATACCTAAATATCTAATATATTAACATATTAGGAAGATCATCTCACATTCAAGTTATAATAAATAATGGCAGATTTCTAAGAATCATCTCACCTTCGTGTTACAAAGGACGGTATATCGCAACCATATCATATGTAGTCAAACTTGATAAAAATAAACGATGTGATGAAAAGTCATGATTCCGAATCAATTCATCGGTTATTAGCGAGAAAGGATACTCAGTATGAATAAATGAATAAATTCCAATCGTATTAATGATATAGCTTGATGTCAAATCATATAAAAGATTGTATGTACGTCCTTAATAATATTGGTAGATAAACTAAATAGAATAAATTATCGTCAAAATTGAAAGATTAACAGAATTGAAAGACATTAATAGTTTGTAACTTAAAAACTATCTTTAACACTTAAAAATATATGGTAAATCGATAATAAGTTATAACTTTATTACGTGTATATATAAAAATTTTATTAGGACAAAAGCACAACGCAAAACAAATGCTTTAAATTTATAATATCAATTAACAAAATTAAATAATTATCAAGGAATAAAGAATAAAGGTTATGCAACACTTACATTAATATGAAGGTAAATACAAATTATATATATATATATATATAGCAAGTCAGCAGTCTATTAAAATTATAATATAGAATTTAGAATTGATTATATTCACTGATACAATATCAATCTTAACTGTGAGAGAATATAATTCAACGCAAATGATATATATGTCCAAAAGACAAAAGAACTAAGCGCTGTCGTTTTTGTTATTAGAAAATAAACTTAAC
>NW_017306018.1:2594790-2614479 GCF_001594115.1 Trachymyrmex septentrionalis | reverse complement strand
TATAGCAAGTCAGCAATCTATTAAAATTATAATATATAATTTAGAATTGATTATATTCACTGATACAATATCAATCTTAACTGTGAGAGAATATAATTCAACGCAAATGATATATATGTCCAAAAGACAAAAGAACTAAGCGCTGTCGTTTTTGTTATTAGAAAATAAACTTAACAAATAAATGTCATCTAGACATTCGGTGTCTTTTTTTTAATTTATACCATTTAACTTTCTTTTAAATGTAGTGTTTCCGAAATGAGTCTTATTATAATTCCGTATCCATTATTCTGACATTCTTCCAATCCAAATTATGATTGTATTGTAATATATGTTTCGTTATAACCGAATGCTTAGATTATAAAAGAATAAATTATAGAAGAATGCTTAGAGAGTCAAACTTTATAATTTTAATATGCTCATTTATTCTGGTATTAAGTTTCCTCTTCGTCTGTCCCACATAAAAAATGTCACAATTGTTACATTGAATCTTATAAATTACATTATTATTCTCAGAGAGAAATCACTTTTTTGTTTTTATGTATTTTTATAAATTTGTCAAAAAAAAAAAAAAAAAAAAAATTGCTACTAGACTGCTGCTAACTTGCCATTATATATAATTTGTATTTATCTTCATATTAATGTAAGTGTTGCATAACCTTTATTCTTTATTCCTTGATAATTATTTAATTTTGTTAATTGACATTATAAATTTCAAGCGTTTGTTTTGCGTTGTGCTTTTGTTCTAATAAAATTTTTATATATACACGTACATAAAGTTATAACTTATTATCGGTTTACCATATATTTTTAAGTGTTAAAGATAGTTTTTAAGTATAAATTATAAACTGTTAATGTCTTTCAATTCTGTTAATCTTTCTCTTAATTTTAATGATAATTTATTCTATTTAGTTTATCATATATTATTAAGGACGTACATATACGTCTTTTTATATGATTTGACATCAAGCTACATCATTAATATGACTGGAATTTATTCATTTATTCATATTGACTACCCTTTCTCGCTATTAACCGATGAATTGGTTCGGAACATGACTCTTGATCATGACTCTTCATCACATCGTTTATTTTTATCAAGTTTGACTACATATGATATGGTTGCGATATATCGTCCTTTGTAACACGAGAATGAGATGATTCTTGGAAATCTGTTATATTATCTATTGTAACTCGAATGTGTGAGATGATTCATAATATGTTAATATAATTAGATATTTGGATATTTATGTATTTCTACGGCTGATGAGTAAAATAGAACTAAATATAATCGAAACTTATCGTCAGAAAATTATAATTTGTGATTAATAAATATTATTTAGTACACCTAACTATAACTCGTTTAATGTATTGACCTGGGTTTTATTATTTATTAATTTGTTTGTTGTAAGTTATAAGAAAATAATTAATATTATTTATATTGTAATATATCTGATATTATTTTTAATATGAAAATCTGTGAGAATTTAAAGAATTACTGATTGATCAACTGTAGAGATATAAGAAAATAGTGAAGATTCTTCTTTGTTGTAAGATCTCTGGAAATTGATTGTCAAATTCGTTATTATATCTTCGTAATTCGTAACAAGAATAGCTTATCTGCTTGCTAGTAATGAAATGCAGTTATCGAAAAACATATCTTTGTATCTATTCATTGTATATACATCAAGAATATATACTCACTGTTTTTTACGTCCAGGAAACCGATCAGTGTCGACAGAAGACCGGCTAGAGCAACAGGGCTGAGCAGCTGTCTGTCACTATGATAAGGCGACAGGGTGAGCGTGCCCTTACCCAGATGCGTCAAGCCTTGTGCGATGCGCACCATGAAGAGATTGTTAGGATCCTTCGCGTGGAATTGAGCCAGCTGTCTCAGCATGGCGGCTAATCGCGCATTATTCGTGCCGGCACCGACCAGTCCCATGGCGAATATTGCGTTGTGCGCTACTTCGGGATCACTGTCGTGCGAGAACTTTGACAGCGTATCCAAGATGTTTAGTTTTGGATTCGATACAGAGATAAGACCCAGAGCGAGTGGTACCGAGCGGCGAATCACGGGTTCGCAATAACGCAGCAAGTGGCCAAAGGTTCTGTAAGCCATCTCGGCACCAATCTCCTCTCCCATAGCGATCAAGGCAATGCCAAGAACGGCAATAGCCTGTCTGGAACTGAGATCTTTCTCTTTCTCCTCCTTCTTCTCCTCTTTCTTATCTTTATCTTTACGCTCACTTTTTTCCTCCTTCTCGTTGCTCGATTCATAATGCTCTGAGCAGATATGCAACAAGTGTTGGATCTTGAGGACATTTCCTGTACCAGCATATGCACATACCTCCACTAGTGTTGTCGACATCGACCTGAATGGCTCATGAACGATCTCTAAAGCTGCTATGATCGCTTCTGCAGCTTCTTGTTTACCTAGGAAACACAATCCCAAACCAAGTGCCAAAAATCGCGCGTATGTATCTTTGAGATCAGATTCCGACTTATCCATTAATGTGTGCATAATCGCCGTAGTGACATAAGCGTTACAAGAACCGGCAGCAACCATTCCTAATGCTAAACCAGTCATACCCAAGACTTCCCAGCTCGACTTGGTATCACTGAGAACCGGTGTCAGCAAACCTAATACGCCTTCTCTGTTTGAACCGGCGTACGCAATACCGAGACCGACAATGGCGCCAATGCGCATAGTGTTGCTACTATGCAACACATAGTCGGAAAGCAGAGCCAAGGCAGGATCACACTCGTTTCTGACACCGCAATTGACAATTCCGCAAGCCAATAGAGCGCCAGACTTGATATAGTCTTCCGACGAATATAAATATTTATCGATCGGCGTCAGGCCACCATCGACGTCCCATAGTAAGATCAGACCTAGGGATGCAGTCGCACTCAGCATGCCATGCTCCTTGTTTTTGTATAGCCATTTGTTACCGTCCTCAATCAGCAGTTTATCATGGCCAAACGCAGCGTTTACAAAACCGTTGACGAAACTTGCTGCGAGATTCTGCCGTGCTGAATCAACTTGACCGCCACCAAATGGTGGTCGCGAGTTCTCCAAGTGAGATTTATAGACATCCTCAGGTGTCTTTGGCTCCATTATATCCAATTCACGTGCCAAGTTCAGGAAGTGATTGTTCAAGTGGGAGTTAGACATTATCTCAAAGAGGTCATCGTCTTCTATCGTAGCTTCATGTAGTTCCAGGAAGATTTGTTGACGACCTAGCATAAAGGCCAGTTGCTTTTGCACAGAACTAAAAAATCAAACATAAAGAGTTGAGCTTTCTGCTTGGAAAATATCAATCATTATTTAATAATGATAGTAAGAAAAAAGTTATTAACTCCAATGACAATTTGGGTCCTTTTTATCCAGTGCAAATTTTTTTACTGTTCTAGACTGTTCAAAAAAATTTAGGGTTACTTTTCAATATTTCTATTACATTATCAAATAGTTTTTAATTCAAATGTGAAAACCTTTATTTAATAAAAATTGAAATTTGAGCAAAAACAAGGGTAAAATTGGAAAGTGAAGTTTCACTTGCTCCAAAAAAGAAGCAGTTTGCAGAGGATTAAAAAATGGAGGATTAAAAAATATCTAAACAAAAAGATCAGAAAAAGTAAGTTTTATACTTACAGATCTCGACAGTTTGTGAAGATCGATTCAATAAGTGGTAAATCATTCAGTTGCATCGCCAGCCTAATTGCTTGCGGATATTGACCAAATTTACGATATAACTTGCAGGCGACATGAAGAAGGGTGCTGTTCTCTGGATCAGCTACATATGATACGCAACTTGTAAGATAAAGACATACTCGCTGATAAGCACTTTCATCAACATACTGTTCCAGCAAATCCAACCTCTCAATCTCCATTAGGAGGTCACATGCTTCTGTTTCTGCATTATGTGCCATGTTGTAGGGTACAATCTCATGCACCAGAGCGATAAGTTTCTTGTTCGTTGCTTCAACGTTGTCACCTGTTACCTCGTCCCATTCTCCTGCTAGTTCTCCTGACAAATGTCTAACGTATTCATGTCCCCATTCACCGATTGCCAGTGCTGAGCCTGTTAGTCTATATTTTAAACACTCCCGGCCCTCGCCCATTGTCATTGCCAAAACGGAAATAACATCTGAACATAATTCCTTATTTTTTACATTGGTCATTTTTTCATGTATGTTTTTCATAGTATCATAGTGAGGTCGCATAAATTTCAATGGCTTCGGAACACTTGTCATTGATGTTGTTGATGCACGAATATGCGAACGTAAAGATTCTAAGGCAGGATAGTGCAGTTTGGTGTTAGCATCCTGCAGGCGCTCCACAAGTAAAGTTAATTCTTCCTGTAGAAGCTTATCTTCTTCTGACTAAAGAACAAAGTCAAGTTCTTATTTTATATTTTATATACAATTTTTATTTTATTTTATATATATCTAGCTTTCTCCTCTAAATATATTAGATTGTACGTCAAAATATATTGTCTAATATTTAAAAAAATATAAGTGTTTTAAGAAACATACATTCATAAAATAAGTGGTCAGTATTAGAGAAAACAAACAAAAGAAATTGCAAGAATAGCGAATCATCTAATGACAAGTTATTACAAGACAAAGATAACTGACTTCAATTTAATGTAAATTATAAGAAAAACGTTGAATTAATAATTTTATTTATATACTGACGCAAAAATTGCAGATTTAATCAACGATAAAATGTCGCTGTTCGATGACAACGCAACAGTATCCGATGCAGGTTAATTTCTTACCAGTTCATTTTTATCGTCCTCTTTGCCGTTCTTCACTTCTTTAACCGGTTTTGCTTCTGTTTTAATGCTTTCCGGCATTTTATTCACTTATTTTATACACAAATATATGAAACAAACACACGATTTCTTCTTCAATTCTCTAGTTTGAAGTTTGAGGTTACTAAGACGAGTATTCAAGAGGTTTTGCGAGTCACCATCATGGACACACTATATAGAGTGGCGATCGTATACTAATTTAAAACACAGGATTCATAAATATGTGCATACGGCAGTCGATTGAGCCGATGTATGTATAAAGAAAATTAGATAAAGAAGAAAGAGAATAAAAAGATAAGAAAGAAGAACAGAAGTTTGAAAAACTGGAAAATATATTTAAAAATTTACAAGGTTTGTTCTTTTTAACTGAACTTCTTGCACCGTTTATCTTACAATTAGTTTAGTATTTTCTCTTCTTTTCAACGTGGAAAAAAAAGAGGGAGAATTAGTTTCAAAAAATTTAACTAAAAAGAGTAGACATATTATTGGGATCTATTATTAAATAATAATTAAAAATTAATGACTAATCAGTAAGAAAAGTAATAATTTCAAGTTTAATGAACTTTGCTTTGATTGGTAACCAACTTCCAATTCAATTTCAATCTCAATCTGTAGATAGTCTGATATGGGCATATTTTTTTCCCTGCAGTTATCATCTCTGTTAATCAAACTTTGATAATAACTTTGATGACATTGAAATCATAATTTTAAAGAAAAATCGAATATTATTGAATTCTAAATGTATAAATACATCTATTAAACTATGCATATTTATTTATGAAATAATATTTATGTAATAAAAAATCATGATTTTAATAATGCATGAACCAAATATTTATGTTAATAATAGCAAATTTATATCAATTGTCGATAATGTCAACGTTCTTTAATTACCTCCGGGCCCTTGGGGCTCTTTTTATATTGCCGAAAATTTGCCCAGGGTTGACGATCTTTAATAGTATCTCGTCGGTGGTACAAGTAAACAAGGTGCAATTACGGGAATTAAACATTCGTCAACATTCGTTGAATTCCGTAACTGTTCGTCACTCGTCTACTCGTCACAGGGAGTGTCTAGCTAGCGATGTAGCGTCGCAGGTTGATGACTAAAAACTCGTGATTTTGTTTAACGTATTTTTTTAATTTTATCTCTCTTCGAAAGCTTTATTCGTTACATAAGATCTAATACATTTAAGTGAATCCGATATCCATATTTGCAGCGAATGCCTCGATCGAATTATCGCTCACCGAAACATGCGAACAAGAATACCATGAATTAACAAGGTGATCATTGTCAGGGAGTGTCTTCAAGAGTTTCGCTTTGTCAGTTCTATTGAATTTCTCGAAGTCACGTTTCAATGTTGTGACATTCTCGATCGAAAGATTAATAAAATACTCGAATCTTGAATCTGGAAATTATAAAATGTCTGTTGTATAGAGTTACAAAATGTCCGCAATGATGTCTCGTTTATTAATCATCGCGGTGTTCTCGCTACTTCTCTCACTTCCCGCATTTACACAAAATATCCTATACGGAGAAGAATACAAGTGTCCCCAGCATTGGATACGATTCCAAGAGTCGTGTTATCGTTTTGTCAAAAGCCCGCTGAGACCACGAGAAGATGCACGCAGAAATTGTCAAGCATTCCAAAGTGATCTGCTTACCATTAATACAATGGAGGAGCATGGATTCATACTTTATCAGTTGTTGTGGCAAGATCCACAACATCGTAGATGGTACACTGGAATCAAACTCCAAAGTGGCCTATGGATAAATGAGCCAGACAGTACAACATTGATAAACATGGATAATGCTTTTCTACCTGAGCCTGTGGATAATATACTAGGAAGAGATTATTTAGCATATTCCTATTCCAATAGTCTCCAGCGTTGGGGACTAGAAAAGGTTACTGGTAGAGAAGAATTGTTGTATATTTGTGAAGCACCTATTGCTACTCTTCACAACTTGGTGGAAGAGGATCGTACTTATCAATACGGAATCAACATTGACAACCCACTTCAAATACCAAGGGGACCATATTTTATAAAGCAGCCCATAAACAAAGTATTTGATCAGTCAAAGAGAAATGTAAGAAATGATGTTTCTCTGAGCTGTTTGGCAGGTGGTTATCCTACACCTACTTACGAATGGTTCAAGGAGACATATGTAAACGATTTACTTGTTGCGATGAAAATTGATCCTCTTCTAGACAGAAAATTTACCGTGAGCGGTGGGACACTTATCATCTATAATCCGGATTCGGTAAGAGATCTTTTAGTTTCTTTTTTAAATATCATATGTTATTTTAAAAGTTATATTGAGATATATAAATTAATATATTAAGCTAATATATAAGTTAATGAATTCAATGATTTCATTATTTATTGTTTATAGAAAATAGATTCTGGCTTGTATCATTGTAAGGCAACTAACAAATTTGGCACGATTATTTCTGAGAGTGCTGAACTGTCATTCGGATTCATCAATGAGTTTAATTTAAAACGTTCCGAAGAACGCGGAGATAATCATTGGGGTAAAGTAATGTATTGCGATCCACCACAGCATTTCCCAGATGTATCATACTATTGGGTGCGTGAATACTTTCCCAATTTCGTCGAGGAGGATAAACGCGTATTTGTCTCACACGATGGAGCGCTTTACTTTTCTGCATTGGAAACAATTGATCGAGGAAATTATTCTTGCTATGTTCAGAATATTGCATTCGATATCGGACGTAATGGCCCATTCTTTCCATTAAAAGTGGACATGCACTGTAATTACTTTGGATTTTGTTTTACACATCTAATAGAATAGAAAACGTCATAGTAAATATAACTTTCTAAATTTTTCAGCTTCCTTCCAGCAGTTGAAATTCCCTAACAATTTTCCAAAAGCGTTTCCGGAAGCACCAGTAGCTGGTGAAACTGTTAGATTGGAATGCATTGCGTTTGGATAGTAAGTTACTATCAATACTTTGTTTTATATTTCTTTTACATATATATGCGAATGTTTTTTCTTGTGCGGAGGGATAAAAGCGATAATGGTGTGTCACTTTTTTTTAACTTATCAATTTAAAATCACTGGTGCAGTCTATTGAAGCAAATATATTGAAATCTTTTATTTTTTGAAATTGTAATTAAGTAATAACTTACATTAAGTGTAACTTACATCACTATGGTTTTCACCTCTCCATATATGGATTTTGTGAATATAATGAATAATTTATTTCCCTAGTCCTGTTCCATCATACAATTGGACAAAAAGAGGTTCTATCTTGCCACGTGGAGCATATACGGCAAGTTTCAATCGGGTATTGATATTACCTCGTGTACACGTGGAGGATCAAGGCGAATATGTTTGCCGAGTGTATAACGACAGACTAGCCATCGAAAATTCTGTGCAGTTGACCATACAGGCGGCGCCTAATTTCACTATCCCGTTGGTTGATAAGCACATGGATGATCATGCGGATTTAACTTGGACCTGTGAAGCATTCGGCATACCAGATGTCACTTACAATTGGTTTAAAAACGGAGAACTTTTGGACATGTATAATCTACCACCTGAAGAGAGAGATCGTTATACTATACAAGATAATGTACTAAATATACGCCATGTGGATTCTGAAAGGGATCAGGGCATGTATCAATGCCGCGCGAGGAATCAGCTGAAAACAACATATTCATCGGCTCAACTTAGAGTCTTGTGTGAGTACTTTATATATTCTCTTTCAATATTCAACTGTGCAGTGTGAATGAAAAATAATGAATCACTAGGTTCTTTGTATTATTATGTTAAATATATGACATTATATAATATCTCTTTGATATTTCAGCATTGAAACCTTCCTTCAAGAAACGGCCTATGGAATCTGAGACATATGCGGCTGAAGGAGGTAACGTTACTATTGTATGCAATCCCGAAGCCGCACCTAGGCCGAAATTTATTTGGAAGAAAGATGGGAATATAATCGGATCGGGCGGTAGGCGAAGAATTTTAGAAACTGGAAATCTTATTATCAGTCCGGTATCACGAGACGACGAAGGGACATACGTGTGCACAGCGACGAATCAGTACGGGAATGATGAAACCCGTGGACGACTGATCGTGCTACGTAAGTCAATCATTTAATACTCAAGGAAATCTTGAATTTATAAGAAGATATATGTTTACGCAAAAAGATATTAACAGATTGCATTAAATTGTATATCAGTAATTAAAAAATAAATTTGACATTTATTGTTTATGTTGTTTATATTTAAATTTGCGTTATATCGTAAAAATTTGAGTTTTTTATATAACAATTGATTTATATATAAATTTAATTTATATATGTAATTATATAAAATTGTTTATACATGCAGGTGGACCACAATTTGTCCAAAGATTGCCATCACAGATAGTTCTGTATTATAATAATAATCTGACATTACACTGTTTGGGTCATATTGACGAAATGTTAGATATAGCGTATATCTGGACGCATAATGGTATGCGTATCCGTGATAAGGATTTGCAGAATAATCCACGATTAAATATCGATGGCGAATATTTGAATATTATAAATGCCACATTTACTGAAGCTGGTGAATACGAATGTATCTTGAAAAGCGCCGTTGGCGCAATATCGAGCAAGCTTAATCTTATCGTACAGGGACCACCGGGACCACCTGGTGGAGTACAAGTTATGAATGTCATTAAAACTTCAGCCACATTACGGTGGAGCGACGGTGCCATGAATGGCAAACCAATAACTATGTATACAATCAGTGCGAGAACAGAATGGAATCAAACGTGGTTTCCTCTCGTAGAAAGTAAGTTTGATATTTTATAATTATGATTACTTACAGAAACGATTTCAACAATGAGTATTTATTAATTATGATGCTTCCAATATTAAATTAAATATTCCAACGCTTCTTCATTATATCTGTTTTCTCTTTTAGTCTAACATGAGCACATATATGATTGCTTTTAGATATTACGGCTTTTGAAGTGGATAGGTACAATGGTCGAAAAGAGGTGAATCTCGAGAACGTTCTGAATCCTTACTCCTCTTACGAATTCCGTGTGTTTGCTTTCAATGAATTTGGTTACGGTTCGCCATCGTTACCCTCACCTCGATTCAGCACTCCGCCCGATAAACCTAGGAAAGCACCGTTGAATATTAGCGGTGGCGGAGGAAAAATTGGTGACCTCACGATCACGTGGGATCCTCTCAATCCGTCCGATCAGAACGGTCCTGGAGTCTATTACAAGATATTCTGGCGTCGCAAAGGATATGAAAAGGAATTTCAGTCGTTATCCCTGCGCGAATATGGCAATATCGGTAGCAGTGTCGTGTCGATTCCACAGCAGTATTACTACACAGAATACGAAGTGAAAGTACAGGCGATCAATGACATGGGTGAGGGACCTGTATCTAATATCGAGACAGTTTACAGCGCGGAAGACATGCCGCAAGCTGCGCCGCAACTAGTGTACTCCATGAGTTACAACAGCACCAGCTTGAATGTTACTTGGCAACCTATTGAGCAGACCCGCGAGCGAGTGCGAGGCAAGCTGATCGGCCACAGAATCAAGTATTGGCAGAAGACTATTTCCGAAGAGGATGCTACTTATTATTTATCACGCACTACTCGTCCTTGGTCACTTGTTGTTGGATTGCAGCCAGATACATATTATTATGTAAAGGTAAAGCTGAAAAAGATAAAGTTCGTTATTTGCATTTCTGTACGAACTACTGAGAATATACTTAATAAATTTTAAATATAATATGCTTAGAAAAATTTAACTACAAAGTGTTAATAGTTTGAAATATTTATTATATGCTATATTAATTATTTAAAGAATATATAAATAGAAAGATTAAAAATTTATTGACAAACTTATAAATTGTAAGGAAGATTTAAATGAGGATCAAATTTGTTAAAGGTAATGGCCTATAACTCTGCCGGAGAAGGTCCGGAGAGTGCACGATTTTTAGAGCGAACTTATCGCAAACCACCGCAGAAACCACCGTCCTCAGTAAATATATATGGTGTAAACCCATCTACGATAAGGGTCGTCTGGCGTTATGTGACACCGAGTCTGGAGGAAGAACCATTGATTGGATACAAAATACGTGTATGGGAATACGATCAAGATATGAGCACGGCTAATGATACGATAGTAGCAGGTGGTTCCAAGCTAGAGGCTTACGTCAATAATCTAAGTCCAGGCAAGAGGTATCGTCTAAGAGTGCTCGGATTCAGTAACGGTGGTGACGGCCGAATGTCGAGTCCTACCCATTCATTTCAAATGGGTGATACTGAAGCCTTTAGGAGCAGCGCTGGAAATAATATCTTAGACATCACTTTGGGGATAATTTTCTTGTTGCTTTTACGAATCTACGATTACATATAATATAACGTATAATATAACATTAGTAACTGAAGGCTATAATGGTTAATGATCATAATTTCGTACAGTTCTCTTAAATCGAAAAACTAAAATATTTTACGAAAACAAATGTTAAATGAGATTTAACAAGAGATTAGATCTTTTTACCTTTAATGAAGTTGATATTATGAGCTGGATTAATCTTTCACGGGCTAAAAATTAATATTGCTACGTCATTAGTGATTTAACGATGTAGTCACTTTTGTTCTTACTATTTTAACAACGATAGCTCTCAAGTACTTCCGTAACTTATTTTTTAAGAAGAATTATGGTACTATGAGGAGACTGAAACCGATCTGCATTTGACCCAAATATTGTGAAAAATAATACACAGTGAGTTCAGCATAATTTTTATTCTATATGATGAAAAGAATACTCTGTCTATAATATATGTTTTTCGGCATATATACTAACGATACTTAAAAACTCACAAACAATGTATTCTTTTTTATCATGCAGCTAATGACATATATTGGATGTACAAATAAGTTCTCATTGTTTTCTCTTCAATAGATGTTGTCAGTACTGCATACATGTAATTTAAGATGGTAACATATTTAAGTATTAGGTATCTAAGTAAGATTTAAGATTTAGTATACGACATTAAAGTACAGTGTAAACAACAAATTTTTTTATTGCATTGAAAATGTCAAATTTTGAGTCAACAAAACGGCATTTGCGGGAAGTTTTGCTGCATTATTTTATTTTAAAGAAAATACCGAAAGTCATCGTTTGCTTGTAGAAGCTTATGGTGAACATGCTTTGGAAAATACTTGCAGAGAGTAGTTCAGAAAATTTAAATGTAATGATTTCGACGTGAAAGACGAAGAACATGAAGGTGTACCAAAAAAAAATTTAAAGATGCAGAATTGGAAACATTGCTGGATGAAGATCCATGCCAAACAGAAACAGATTTAGCAATGGCATTAAATGTTACCCAACAATGTATTTTCCAACGTCTACATGCGATGGGAATGGTTCAAAAGCAAGAAAATTGGTATGTTACCATTTTAAATTATATGCACGCAGTATTGGTAACAACATCTATCAACATCATTAGAAACAACATCATTAGAAAATATGACAATATCTATTAGATGGGAACCTATTTGTATACCCAATAATTATGTATATATACACATACATATAATTATGTATATATACACGAAGTAGTAAATAACATACGCAAAATTTATATATATTTTTTATATTTATTCATATGTATACTTTTTTATTGTCATTCTTATAAAATTTATAGATGCTAAACTTCAAATGTTAAATGCCTGTTCTTTTTATATACAAAATTGTCAAATCTTTATTTCGTAATTTTAAAATAATATTCTACCTCATTCCATGGTATATTTTCGAAATAAGTGAAGTAATTTCGAATATATCACACACGTTGAATGATATCTAAAAATAATTCAGAGATACAGAATTTGGGATTTAAATTTCTACACAGATTATTAAATCAGCAATTTATAAAAAATAGGTGAACATATTCACTTTACAATGTACAAATTGTACTATATAAGACAGTCTACTAGTAACAAAAACAACAGCACATTGATAATAAATATTTATACTATGCTATTATGATGCTTTGTAAACACAATCTAAGATAACAAAAATATGCATGTCCAGAAATATATAGATGCCATTTGATCTAATGCGAGATAAATAATTATGAATTTTTGACAGAAAGACGTAAAAGGATTAACTCATAAAAAATATATTTAATGTTAATGAATATCATACTATATATATTAACACAATTTATTAATGATTAAGAATTTATAACCACTGATAACAAATAAGAACGATGTAACGTGCTAGTGTAAAAAGCAACGTAATTTTCCGTCCATATAATATATACAGAAATAAAGATTGAACACTTGGCTAATTTTGACAATACTGCGAATTTGTTAATCATTGAATTATTCTAATATTGTATTATTAAAATTTTAATCAATACTGAATTGAATATTATTATATCTATGATATAATTCTTTTACAAAATTGCGTCTATTATATATTTAATATTATTAACATTGATTAATATTTTACATTTTATATCATTCTCTTTATATATATTTTCAGAGTTGGCAAGTAACGTTGTTACAAGTTATTTTTTTGGTAACGAATGGATAATGTTACATTTTCTTCAAATGAGTAACGCAGTTACATTTTTGAGGTAATGGTAACGATTTTACTAGCTACTTTCATCGTTACTTTATTTCTAGCCACGTAAAAGTTTTTGTAACTATATCGTGTGTGTGTGTGTGTGTGTATGTATATATATATATCATACATACATATCATTTATCAGTTTTTGAACTTTATTTCTTTACTAAAAGATAGAATTCTGACTTTTCTTCAGAATATTTACCACCAAATGCATATAATAGCATTTTTTATTGACATAACTAGTGTGCACTCAATAATGCATTTTAAAGTTGTTGTACACAAATCAACATAAAGATATATGTTTAAAAATATAAAAACGAGTTAAACCGCGAAATCCTCAATACATTTTATTATGCTATTTGATAAAATATACTTTGAGCATTTTATTAATCGAGATATCCCATTTTTATGTCAGATTAGAATAGTGTATAAAGGTTTTAATGTGCACTAAATTCTGCCAATGAAAAATGCTATAATATTCTATGTAGTGTCAAGAAAAAAAATAACGAAAAAGTAGTGACAGTAACGGTAATGAGATACTTTTGGAAATCAGTAACGATATCGAATTACTTTTTAGGAAAAAGAACGGTAACAAATTATTTTTATGAGGTAACGCCAATCCTATATATTTTATATATTATACTCTTTATATATATATATATATATATACATTATTATTGAAAAAAAAAATTGGTAAAAAAATGTGACGGTATTAGAATAATTCAAAGATATATAAGAAAAGTTTTTTTATATAAACCAATAGTGTTCACCAAGTGTTCTTCTATAAGATATAAATAAGTATCAAATATTATATCATTATTTGATTATTGTATTATCTACAATAATTTAAAGAGCGTATATGTTTTTGATATGTTTCTTTTTATATTAGTATACAACGAAATTCGTAAATGTGTTTATTAATTTATATTATACTTAAGTATGCAGTCAAACTCTTACTACAAATGCTTTGAAACATTTGATTGACTAATTACAAGAAAGAATTTTATTAATTGACCGATTAAAGAACGCTTTAAAGCATTTGTAGCACCAGGTTGACGTAAATAACATTTAGTTCATACGCAATGCAAATAATGAAGAATAAGAAAATGATAGAATTGTTCTAATTTCTGATTAACGATATCGGTTGCTTAATTAGAAGCAATTAGACATAATAGGTACCAGTAGCAATATCAATTTCTCCAATTTAGTATTTTCTTTTTTTATGCATTATTATGTACATGTATTGTATCGCAGATATACATATATATATACACACGTATATAATATACATTTTTTACAATTATAACTTGTTCTTTACTTTTTGTAACAATTTTATAACATGCATATATATTTTCAATTATTTGTACCTTTTTTATGTATTCTACATTGGGGCTGTGGTTAAAGTCTCACTATAAATGTTTTGAAGTGTTTAAATTGACCAATTAGAAACAAGAATTTTATGAATTGACCAGTCAAAAAACGCTTTAAAGCATTTGTAACATCGCGTTGATATCTATAGTAATGATAAGTTGTACCTTATATTATCCTCGAGGAGGGAAAGAATGTCTTGTACCATTCATATTGCCTGCCGTAGATCACGTGGTGTGCTTCTCTTTTCCCCCCTTTTTTTTTGCATTCGAGATATCGATTTTAGAACGCATGGTCACGCGCGACAGACAAGTTCAGCTGATAGCCGGCTATTATCTCGTCAAAACATTACAAACAGAAGGTAACAATATTAATTGTGACGTTGAACTGCAACTCCAAGGAAGATTAGTTATCTAAATCATTGGCGCCTCGATTGTGAAAACAAGACTAGCAATCTTTTTTTTTTCTCGTTCTTTGCGTTATTGGAGGTTAATCATGTTACGAGTGTTCAGCCGCTCAATGCGCTCGGTGCAGCTGTTCAGGAATAGCACGAGGATCATTTCCGTGTCGAACGCGAGGAACCTGAATTTACTGGAGTACCAGAGCAAGGAACTCTTGCGAGACTCTGGCATAAAGGTGCAAAATTTCACTATCGTCGATGACCTAACTCAGACGAATTCCGCCTTGGAGAAGCTACGTGAGTGTTTCTCAGAATGTTTCTCATCATTTCTTACGTATATTTGAGTTAGAGCTCATAATGCACAATATTATGCTTTTTCTAATCTATACAAAATAATACTATCTGTTAGGAGTCATCTGTAACTTGATAATTTACGTAAAAGCCGACATAACTGTGTGTATTTTGCAGCTTTCTATTTCTTGCAGACACCGATGAGTTTGTTATCAAGGCTCAAGTCTTGGCTGGTGGTCGTGGTAAAGGCTGGTTCGATAATGGATTTAAGGGAGGTGTACATCTTACTAAAGAGTAAGTATTGATTATAATTTAATTAATTATTTAAAAAAAAATAAAATTTCTTAAACGGAGTATTTTATTTATTGATAGATAAATTTTTATCATAATTGTTTCAATAATAAAATATATATTTGATTTTAGAAAATATATTTAAAATAATTAATAAGAGATAATATTTTTATTCTCTTCCATTTCTTTTATTAAAGATGATATGTAATTTATATATCTTTTTTTTATGATCATTTATAGTATTTTGTTTTATGATTTATTTTAGTCTTTTTCTTTCCCTTTTAACAGCCGTAATGCTGTTACAAATTATGTGAAGAATATGTTAGGTCATCGGCTCATCACTAAACAGACTTCAAAAGATGGCATATTGGTGCAGAAAATTATGATAGCTGAATCGGTGAACATTGCGCGCGAGACTTATATTTGTATTCTCATGGATCGTCAGCATAATGGTCCTGTGCTGATAGCGTCTCCAGCAGGTGGCATGGATATTGAGGCAGTTGCAGAAAAATATCCTGAACAAATCAAAACCGTTACATTAGACATTTATCATGGAATCGATGACGAAATAGCAAAGGACGTGTGCGTTTTTCTGGGATTTTCTGATACGGATATTTTAAAAAAAGCCATATATGAATTGAAAAATCTCTGGAAATTATTTGTGGATATCGATGCTCTGCAAGTTGAAATAAATCCATTAGTGGAGACGACAGACAAGCAAGTAGTAGCAGTAGATGCAAAAATCACATTCGACGATAATGCCCAATTTAGACAACAAGATCTATTTGCTCTAGAAGACGTCAGTGAGAAAGATCCCAGAGAAGTGGACGCGTCGCGATTTAATTTAAATTATATTGGCATGGATGGTAATATAGGATGTTTAGGTAAAGTACTTAATGTTAATTAATGTATGTTGTTAATTAATATTTTTGCGATACATTAATCTTTGACTGCCACGCAGCATTACATTTTGTCTCAAAAAGTATCACACAATTTGATAATACACTCATCTACCGCACTTCTCAGAACTTGATTAGGCTTTATAATTAAACTAGCATACAGATTTTTATAATTTACTTTTGATTACTCAACAAATAAGTAAATAGAGAATTAAAAAAATAATGTTATATGGTTGTTATATAGTGTATTATTGTGTACTGTGAGAATTAATATATAATAAGCAGTTAATGTATAAACAAGAATGTTTTTATATTTGCACGTGTAGTAAATGGAGCTGGACTAGCCATGGCTACAATGGATATTATTAAGTTGAATGGAGGATTACCAGCTAATTTCTTAGACGTTGGCGGTAATGTGAAAGAGGATCAAGTTTTTCAGGCATTTAGAATTCTCAGTCAAGGTATGTAATACATCGATTATTTAAATACAAACATACAAAGTAAACTAATTTCTTTTTTTTTTGTCAGATCCAAAAGTCAAAGTAATTCTCGTTAACGTTTTTGGAGGTATTGTAAATTGTGTAACGATAGCGAAAGGAATTATCGCAGCATCACAAAATTTAGGACTTAAAATACCGCTTGTTGTAAGGCTAGAAGGTAAGTACTTTATCTCTTTTTTTATTAGCTTAATTCTTTTATTATTTTTATCTATAAGTTCTATAATTTTATGATATATATTTATTTTTATTTGGTTTGTTGTAATACAATTTATAAATAAATTTGAAGTATTTTTTGGTAATTTAATTTTTCAGGTACTAATGTGACAGAAGCCAAAAAAGTTTTATCCGAATCTGGATTGCCCATTCTTACAGCGAACAACTTGGATGAGGCGGCAAAAAAAGCGGTAATCTCTGTAAAACTATAATCATATCAGTACGATGATACACTGTCGACTCATATTTTTTTAAGACTGGAACTTATGGTTTTAATGTAAAGAAACAATAACTTTACATGAATAACTTGGGATAAGGAATTGTTTATACGACTTTTTCACAATAGCATATCCCGTGTGAATATTGTTACGTCGATTGTTTTATATAGTATTTGATTTTTACGTATTCGCATATGTTTACGTTAACATGTTACGTACTGTTACATATCGTTGTTGAACTTCGCTTTCGATTCATTATCTGCAGTGGCATACATTCCGATTGCGTTTTTATTAACATTGGATTAATATTTTGAAGATTATACATAGCTATTTGCTATTCTTTAATGTAAGTAAAACGGTTACTAGAATTTTGAAATATTTCAATCCTGTTAAAATAAGATCGGAATGTATTATTATATTGTGTATTATTATATTGCGTTATTGTGTAATTTAAATTGCTGACCGAGATATTTAATTTTCAAATGTAGATATATAGATTCGGAAGTGATCTTGAATGCAGGTATAAGTTTTGACTCGGTCTTGATTTGTCTCTTTACAGTTTCTTTCACAGTTAATTCGAACAATGAGCTATGCAGGATATTTTTATTTGCTTATTGTTATTTAATTATAATTTATGCGTTGATTTATTATGCAATTATACGATATGTTTTTGCGTGCCACTTAAGTAATGAACAAACAATTGCATTATTCCACGTAGTTGAATCTGGCGGCATTATTGAATTGCTCCTGCATGTATATATACACACATATATATATATATACACATATACATATACATATATATATGTATATGTCTGATACATACATTTATATTCCTTTTTAGTTTTGTAATTATAGATAAATAGATTAATTTTTATTAGGATTTGAATTAGTTTGTACTGAAAGAAAAAAATAAATATATTTTTAAATCTTTTTAGTAAAATTCTGAGAGATTTTTTATCATTCTCTTTTACTTTTACTATTTATGCTTCAAGTCTGCTGCACATTTGTAATTTTCATTCTAACTATAGAAGAGAGTTTACATTTATGTTCTTATTTATATTTTTCGAAATATATTATTATGTATCGCAGCTTTATTGTAGATTTTAATATGTTTTTTTTCTACTTTGAATGTTCGATTTACACAATATTTTTTTCATGTTATCGAACATCGTTAGATCGAGGATGACACTCAAAAGTCCGTAGACAAGATTGTTCATTTTTAGCCAACTGTGCTAATTGTCATTATCGAGAAATACAAACAGCTGATTAAATTTCCGAATTCCGGCGGAGCGAATAATCTTCGTGTGTCGAACATTATCGAAGATAGACTGTATTCCGTATTCAAGGCCCGGCAATCGCACGTGGCTGTCGCGAAAGGAAGAGCAAGATCCTTAATGCGCAATCAACTTTTCGCCCAAGTATGGTCTCCACGTCTTTATAAGTAGAAACTCTTTCGGTGGACAGAAGCAATAACTTGCTTTGAACACGCGGCGCTCGCCTGAGAGAGCGGTCCATATATGGGCAGTGATTTTTAGCATACGGCCCCGATCGACTTTTTCTACCTTTCGGACGGCGCTTGTTAGTAGGTCGTACTTTTTATAGCTAGGCATGTGGAATCGTAAAACGTAAAATGTAAATCAGAAAAAAATTGGGGAGAATAGTAGGGAGAATGTAAAGGAGATACCTTGCTTTAAAAATAAATCTTTTTCTACTTTGATTAATCATTTTCCATCACTTCTCGTTTTCTAAACATTTCGGTGTCTTAAAAGAGGATACTGGATAAATATTCTCTGTTAGCAACATCAGAGAAATCAGGGAAAAGTTAGGGAATTTTGTAAAATTTTCTGAAAAATTATAATTCTTGGCTGTGAAGAAGTTAAAGGGCTAGTTTCATCAACGTCAATTACTTGATTTGTCAATTAAATTTAAATGTTGCCAACTGTTAAACTGAAAACTTATCATCTTTAAATCAATAAATTTCTTGTTAACAAGTCTGTTACAAAATACGTAAAAATATTCAAAATGTATTATATTTATATTTCAAAATATCATTGAAAGCATTA
>NW_017306018.1:2556922-2594742 GCF_001594115.1 Trachymyrmex septentrionalis | reverse complement strand
TATATATATATAAGACTTTATTTCTATTCTAAATAGTTATTTCGTCGTTTTTCGTTTCCTAAACATGTCGGTCTCAAAAGAGGATAAGTATTCTCGGTTAGTACCAATTTCCACATGTTTATTTCAGGTAACATTTATTCAGCAGATATTTAAATTTTCTTCAATCATTCGAATGTTTTTCGAGATATTATGTATATTGTTTTCCTGGCGGAAAAAAATTTTTATGAAAAAGTACAGAAAAACTACAAGTCTCACTTATATACTGTTCGTTAATTTTTTTAAAAATATCCATACGTTTTTGATAAATTTTTGAGAGTCAGCGTTTATTATTAATTTAAAACTACATAGATTGAGCCAAAGATCTTAAAAATTCTTTTTTAATTTTTCGTAGATATTTATATAGCGGGACGTGAAATGAGGGTTGTTTATCTTAGAAATTTTTAGCTTTTCGTAGATGTTCGAAGTGGAACGTAGAGTAGCGAAGGATTATTATTTGAAGGCGAAGGATTTCTTGGTTTTTTAAATCAAATAAACAATACCACTCTACGTTCCATTAGAAATATCTATGAAAAACTAAGAATTTCTAAAGTCTATCTCAATCTATGTAATTTTTCATAAAAATTTTTCCGTTCAGGATTGACAAGTAGCAAAAGTTTCTGAATAAATTAATTAAAGTAATATAGATGAAATAATTTGTCGTAGAAGTTCGCGTTTAGTTTCGTGCTGAGGCAACTCTTGTTTCTCCAGAAAGGAACTCCGAGGCAACCGCTAAAACCACTATCGCATTATAGAGGAGAGGTTCCTTCGAGTGACGAAAGAACTTAATATCACGCATGGTGCGTGGCGCGTAACAATGACCGTCTAAGTTTTCCCATCAGTGTCAGCGAGCGGATAACCAACTCGTTTCGTTTTGTTTCCCTCGTATACGAATTTAAACCCGATCCTTCTCGCACGCGTCTGTGTTTCCCAAGAGGGAGAGTGGGCGTCGGCGGCGTCGGGACGCGAGGGGGAGGCTTCCCCCCGGATATATGCGTGTATATATAGACCGACCCCCTACCCCTCGGCCAAGGGGGCAACAAGGGAGCACGTACTATTCTCGGATAACTTTACGGATCCGAGTAAGGCCGGCTTCACACGTCCCGGTGAACACAAGTCACATATAACGTACCTGTTAATTGTAATTTCCCACTCAACGAGATATAACATACGTGTTATATTACAGTTATATTGTTGGGTGGAAAATAAGTAACAGGTACGTTACATGTAACTTTCTGTTCACTGGAATTCAGGTAAACTTGTCAAGTGTGCTTGCGCAAGCCACTTGTGCAAGTTTACTTGATCGTGTGTAGCCGGCCTAACTTCTTTCGAGACGTGTATTCGACTTCTGGTTCGCGGACGGCGTGAACATCAGTAATCGTCTGCGAACCACGCCGTGCCGATCGAGAGCGCCGTGCCGATCGATCCGATCCAAAAAGATCGTCGCCTCGTGTGCATGTAAGATTCGCGCCGGCATTCGATCTTTATTGTTCCTCCGATTACGATTAATTTTTGAACGATTGATCAACTACGAAAGTGAAAGATAGAGCAATTTATACTTCATTTTTGTTGATAACTGCGCGCGTTTCTGAGATTTTATAGTACACACACCTCACACACACACACACACACACACACACACACACACACACACACACACACACACACACACACACACACACACACACACACACACATATGTATATAATATAAATTATATACTAAAAAAGGAGTATTAATCTGAAAACGATCGTCTATTCTCGTTTCAAGATATCAAAGCAAATCCACCATATTTTTAAGACAAAATGTTTTTAAATATTAATTTGCTCTGTGTTTGAGTGAATATTTGTGAGATTGTTATTTATCGCGAGTTTTCATCGAAATAAACCTTTTGTTAAAATAAAATGACAAATTTTTGCAACAAAAAGAGAACGCGTTATCTCTTCATACTCATAAAACGTAATGCGTTTCTTAAACTTGATGAGATTTCTTTCTATATAATTGTCCACATATGTAATTAAAGCGCATAGTAAATTTTTATCAGAAAGAATTCAATTCTTTATTACAAAATTTGTCATTACATTATTATATTTTATGGGTATTATTGTGTTGAGATTTGAAGAGAGATGGGCAGTCACATAAATTAATTTTTATCAAGTTTAATTTGACGTCATTGTTAATAGCAGTAGCACTTGGCTAGGCACGAAATGTTTTTCTTCAAAACTCAACCGGCTAAACATTGATTTAAATTAAGTATGCACGTGCATTGATTATAAGTACAATATACACAAGTGATTACTTTTTATTTCTCAATTATTCTAGACAAAATAATCATGTTAGATGTAGAAGAGTGTTTTTTTTTTTACCGCGAAAGTCCAAATTCTAATACTTTACTGTTTTTGCAGTAAAATTGTCTATCTTCGAAGAAGGTTTACTTGTAATTATCTCATGTGACTGTGTGCATTACGATTCATTCGCGACTCGTTCACAATTTATTCGTCGCATTTCGCAATTCGCTGGTATATGCCTTTGGAGGGAATCAGCGCGGAGAGAGTTTTAAACGAAATAAGGGAAACCTGCGCGATTGCTCGTCGGCAGTTTTTCGTGGAGCGCTGATAGAGAGTTAGTCGATCTCGTACGAAATAAAGAATACTTTTTACTAAATGAATATGTTGGTGCGTGTGATGTGATTGTTTTCCGATTATCTCGCAATATCACGAATTTGTTGAAAAAAATAGTACTTCTGTGTTTTGTTTGTTTTTGTTCATGAATTTATACGCGCTTGTTTTATGATTCAATAACTGATATTTTGCTGATTGTTCAAAGTAAATTTTAGAAAAGTTCGTAAATATAATAAAAAAAAAACGGTGCTTATTATGAATAATACGTTAAAGCAATGTAATTATTTTAATTATTATTGAAATAATTTTTTTAATTAATTCATATGTTGAAAAATCTCGAATTAGTATTACAACAAACAATTTTATATAAATATATTAATATAAATTTATTTTATTTATTTTTATTAGAGATATGTAAGATCAATTTTTTTCATTTATTTGCATATTATTTGTATAATTTGCTACAAGAATTAATACGAATCGTACTTAATGTGAAAGAATAAATATAAAAATCTCTTAATTTGATGACAACTTGAGCAATTTATGTTCAAGTGGAGTATATCTCGAATTTCCTTCTTGACTTTCGAGTGTCGTGATAAAAAAAAAATCATATTTTAGCATCATCACGTCGTCTCGCAATAACTTTCACAGATAATTTTAGATAGTAATATACCTGTCGTATTAATATATTACATGCGTAACATTGTGAATTTCATTAATAATATAATAGATATTATTTTATTTATTTTATAATATAATGATATTTTAAAAGTAAAAATATCGGAGGAACTTTAGATAATTACATAAAAACATGATTCTTAGTCACAAAAATGTTTATTTCGTCCAGGAAATTGTTTATTGCATTACAACGTCGAGATATTAAAGTGCGAAACGTATTACGCTATATATTACCGAATTTATTATTAAGTTATACGCAAATGTATTTTGATGCGGTGTAAACTAATCCGCCTCTCTGTAAATAGATAACTTTAATCATGTTGTCCATTCATTGTTCGCAGACAACAACGTTTGCGCTTATGAGGTTCATCTTTTGGATGTAATATCAGACCTTGGAAAAAAGTCACGTATACGTGCGTGTACTAAAAATAACTTGGCATCTCGCCGTGCGCCGAGATTTGTAATTTAACATGCGTCCGATTAATTTTCTATTATGCGCGGAAAATCCGACCGATGGATCGTAGGAGACGATGATATAACTTTAAAGCAGATTTACTTTTCCCAAATGGATGTCTTAATAATCTGAACTAATTTTCTCTTATTTATCGAGATCTAAATCTGAATGCTTTCCAGTAAGAAATACATTTAAATATACTAATAATAAATATAGAAGAGCGTGCGTAAATAAAAAAAAGGTACACGGGCCATTTCCCCGGAATGTGTTGCTATTTATAATTAGGTACTTTATTTATGGATAGGCCAAACGCGTAAATCGTGTTGAGGCTGGACAGTTTGGTCGAACACGTGCGCGAATCTTTACTCAAGTGAAACTGATCGATTCCGTTCACCTTCATCGGATTGAATCAATTAATTGCGTCCAAGGAAACAAACAAATTTTAATTAATTAAAAATATAATATCGTATATTTTCTACCACCCTCCCCTCCCCCTCCCCCCCCATTTAAATTATGCATTTCTATAATCTACTCTTTAAACAGTTTTCTCCAGCTCGAAAATAATTCCAAGCTTTATTTTCCTTTTTTTATAAATAAATCATAATTGCGAGGTTTTATCGATTTCGATTTTATTTTACGCCGAAGCGCCTTATGTCACATTCGATCAATTTGGAACGTCGGCAATCTTTTTTAATCACGATATTTTATTATGCAGGTGAATCGTCGCTGTGAATCAGGACGAACGACTGAAAAGGCCCTTCAAGGAGACGACGCTATCAAGAAAAGCTTCTCGACAAACGCATCCTGAGTAATTTGAAGCGTGATCTCCGCTGGTGAACGTATATCCGACGACTCATCAGCAGAAACGGAGTTGCTCCAGCTGATCCCTTGTCAGCATCTCACACACACACACACACACACACACGCACGCACGTGCGCGCGCGCGCACGCATGCACGCACGCACGCACCCATACTAAGGAAGGTGCGTTCGATTTGCCGGCACACGTACGGCCGTGCAGGTAAGTTCACCAACGTCCACCTCTTCTTCTGCGCACGTGTGCGTGCTCGTGCTAGTGATGGTCACAATAACTCTTTCAAGCAACTTCGATGTCTGTTTTACCAATTTTCAAATAGATACATAAATGGAAAAATCAATAAATGATGGATAATAATAAAAATTATATTTGTATATATTTTATTTTTACATAAATTCTTAAGTAAATGCAAATATGTTTAAATTTTTGTGGATTATTTATCTAAAAAAGAATTGAAGGACTCAATTAAGACTGCTATTCATAGTTTAATAAAATCGATTACTTACGTGAAATAACATTAAACAGTTTTCTCTAAAACGTTCGGTAAACGATTAAAACAATGTTTCTCTGACTGTATAATAATGTTATATAACAAATAAATAAATAGAATTTTGTTGTTGTACTTACATAAACTAGCAGGTCTATCATCTGTTATAAATTTTATTTATATTGTTGCTTATTTTAATTTTCCAAAAATAATGAATCAACATGTTTTTGAATTAATTTAATTAGCAATAATAATGAAATTAAGTTAAAAACTAATGAGTTATAAAATTTCATTTGAATATTCATTGCAGAATAAATTCAACAATCTAAATTAAATTCGAACGTGAATCCGAATATCAGTTGATATATCAACAAATAAATCAGATAATAATAAATTGATTTTATTTATTGTAATTTTGACATCAAAGATTTTGATATCAAAATAACAACGAATAATCTCAAGCGATATCTAATGGAATTTTAAAGTGTAAAACTTAAATTTTAAACCTTAGATCTGGTCTACAATAAGCGGAGTAAACTTTGTGAAAAAAATGAGAGTAAAAAATTGACCATTCACAGCTGATTATTCTTCTCACATGGCATTTAACTGTAGTCAAGTTCTCATTTATTCTCAATTTCTTACTTATTAAGCTTATACCTACTGCACATCGGACGCGATGAGCTATGAGTGACGAGCGATAT
Source organism: Trachymyrmex septentrionalis (assembly GCF_001594115.1). Classification (NCBI taxonomy): domain Eukaryota; kingdom Metazoa; phylum Arthropoda; class Insecta; order Hymenoptera; family Formicidae; genus Trachymyrmex; species Trachymyrmex septentrionalis. The sequence goes on along the minus strand of NW_017306018.1, from coordinate 2,588,949 downwards.
CCAATTAGCTCTGCTTTGCATCGTTACGTGACAAAAAGCAGAGGTTTCATTGGATATCGCTCATTGCTCATTGCGTTCAGTATGTAGTAGGCTTAAAGTTTAAATCGCTTTAAAATTTCACTGTATAGATGCCGCTTGACTTTCCGCTTCGGAAAGTCAATTCCACATGGTATAAAATATTCCATTCCTAAGAAATACATTCTCAAGGAAAGTTTAAAAGGCACGTGTATTCATATATTTCAATATACGATTACACGTGTATTGAAATTTACGGGTGCACATGTAACGTATTGATATTTTTATTTAGTATAATTATTAGTGTACAACAAGATATCTGCATACTTAAGAACATTTACGACGTAAATTTCGATGCACGTATTTCAGTACTTGTGTATTAAAAATTATATGGATTAAAACACGGAAATATTAATTACACGTGCACTCAAAAAAGTGTTTAATTTTGAGATATTTAAGTGTGTCATTCTTATCTTTATTTTTTAAACACTTAAATGTTTTTAGTATGAAACTTTTTTAATAAACAAAACACTATGTATTTCGAATTTAAAACTTTTTAATTAAAAAATTTTCAATCCAAACATATAGTATTTTGTTTGTTGAAAAAGTTTAAAACTGAAATGTCTTTAAGTGCTTTAAAACAATGAAAACAATAATTAAAATATTTTATTTAAAAATTAAACACTTCTGTTTTCAGTATTCACGAATATTTCCAATACACGTTCAAAGTCTTGATTTCTAGTTTGTGCCCATCGCTACTTCTCGAGTCACCAACACAGCTACATTTTGTCTACGTCACCGATAGCACTCGTAACTACCAACACCTTGTGATCCTTAGGCACTAACACAGGGGCGCGCACCCCACCACCCTTATCCGTGAGAGCGTAGCAGCGGACCAGCCGATAAAATGAATGAGAATGATAAGTCAGTTAAGTGCGAGAACTCCGCCGGCGAGGAGGAGGAGGACGAGATGTTCGAGCGCGAGCTGGCCGAGGACGCGCAGTGGAAGCGAATTCAACAGAACACCTTCACGAGATGGGCGAACGAGCGGTTGAAGGTGGCAAACAAGCACATCGGCGACCTGGAATGCGATCTGTCTGACGGTCTCCAGCTGGTGAGTCTCATCGAGGTGCTCTCGCAAAAGCGGCTGCCGAAACACAACCAGCGGCCCACCTTTCGTTCTCAGAAGCTGGAGAACGTGTCCGTCGCTCTTAAATTTTTGGAGGACGAAGGCATCAGGCTCGTTAATATCGGTGAGTAATCCCATGTGCATAGTGGATCCTACACGTCGTAGAATAGATTCGTCCTGTCTTCGTAGGAAGAATCCAATTGATTGATCGTGAATAGTGCAATGAAATGCCGATGCAGTATATTTGTTAGTAGGACAAATAATTAATTTAGGAAATGACAACGTTTTATTTTCTTAATTATTCTAAAAAATATCTATAAATGATTAAATTGTGATAATTGCAGTGCCGTATGTAGTTCTGTTCTTTTTATTAAAGATCAGAAAGGCGGTAATTTAAAAAAATAATAATTGCCACGTTAATTTCTACCACATACATTATCAGATAAAATAATTTTAATAATCATTAAAACAATCGTTGTCTATTAAAATACTTACTTGCTATGATTATGCCATATTCAATTTCGATCAATTAATACATAAAATACATAGAAACAGTAGATATATTATTCCTTAAACAGATAGTTTAGAGAATAATATATCTCTATTTATGTAATATTCGACAAAAATTTATTCTAATGAATAAATTCCAAAAACTTATTTTAACAAGTACTTTCCAGTTTTCAGTCGATTTTCGGACTTTTTAATTATAATGTTCAGATTTTTACATTACGAGTCTCTCGGTACGTTACACCACCACGTGGTAGTTACGATTATCGCGAGTGACGTGAACAGAGTCTGCGTCGTTTCACGGATTCTGCGTAGATTGGACTTATCGATCCGTAGATTTTTGCACGTCAAGAATTCATAGTTTTTTAAAGAATTCAAGAGAATTTGCGTGAAAATAATTATATTCGATCAATAAAAATTGATCGAATTAATACGTAAAATTATACTTGTAATAAAGTTAAAATTTAAACGCTGCGATTTTATTTTGAGTTTATTTACGTACACAAGCAGTACGTTATAGATGTAAACAGTAGAAACGATACTTTCTTCTCCTTACATACACATAAGGTAAACGTTCCAATAATCGGGAATAAACCTATGTCCGGACATTTTTTTTAACTTTGTTAATATTTATATGATTATTAATCTCAAATGCTTTTTAAAATAATTTTTAAGTACAATTAAATTATAATACATTGTAATAGAAAATAACATTTGAAATTAATAATAATAAGTCTTATATATGAGTGTCCTGACATAGTTACGTGTCCAGTCACCTTATATAAGAAATATTGTTCTAAATTTTTATTTAAAATAATTATGTATAAATAGTGTTTTAATATATATTATAGTAGTGATGAATTTATTAATAATTGAATATCTCAATGTTAATTTTTATGTCATCCATTTATTTCAATTTAATAATATGTCATGCTTTTCGCTTAAGAGAAATATTATTTAAATTAGTAGATACAGTACAAATGATGTTATAAAAATAATTAGAAACTATGACGGTTAAATGTAAAAGTAAACGTAATTATCCATTATTTGTGGAAAATTGATAAATTTAGTGAGTAGAAAACTGTATACGTACTTATGTGTGTGAAGGGAAAAAAATTGCATCTAAAATTGAAATATTGATTCTGGAAGAAAAATTACACGCGGTGCGTAATATACATAATCTTGAAAAAAATCTTAAAGAATGCTTCAGTAATCTTTAGTTTATTTATTTTCATGAGACGATTTAAGTTTTTTAGTTACGATCTTTCGCTTATTACGAAGTTTATTATAATTATATTATAAATATAGTATGCAATTTTAGTTTTAAATGAATTAAAATTAACACAATTGCTAAGCGAAATCTGTAATATCAATTTCAAGTATGTGCTTATTTGCACGATAAAGAATGTAGTCGAAAGCTAAAAACAGTGATTCGTCGGCATAATTTGAGAACATGCGTCGTCAAATAATTAATCGTGCGTTTTACTTACACGTAGAGATTGATATAGATCTAATCTATAATGCGTAAAAAGAGTACTTGCAGTGTGATATCAATTAAGATTTGATCAAGATTTGAACGTTCGATCGCGATTACAAAGTCGAGAAATAATTTGACGCATAGTTACTCTAATTCTTCTATGTATATTAAATAATTATTTAATTTCGCTGCTTTAAAGACAGATTTGAACTTCTATTAATACTATGACAATTAGAGAACAAACAATTTTGACATGTAGTGAAATCTCGTGGTAAAATATTTCTTTATCACTATATGGAACGTGCGCAGCTGAATAATATGTAGAATATTTCTGCATTCCTCTGTGTGTGTGTGTGTGTGTGTGTGTGTGTGTGTGTGTGTGTGTGCTTTCGAATTCGGGATCAACATTTTAGAACGTGGGTTGCATCGAGCAAAATAAAAGCAATCGTAGAGCATAGCGAGAGGGTTGTGGATCGATGACGCTCGCTCGGGCTACCCCGGAAAACCAGAGAGTAGCGATGGGATAATGCTGTTCACGTACTTTTTGCGGGTGAACAAACTAACGTTACATCATCGGTCGTTAAATCCTGTTCATCTAAATCTGATTAAAAGTTTTGCTACAATATAAGACGCAAATTAAATAAATCGATGCAGACATTTAATATAAGGCATCTTTCTCATGTCATATCAATATTTATTCATTCCTTTTAAGGGATATAGAACAAATTTTTTTCTAAACAAGAACATTACAACATTGATATTCTTTAAGGTCTAATTATTTACAAATTTTGTAAGTTTTAGAAATGCAATTTTAAGACAATGGATTCTATTTTAATACATTTTATTTAACGAAATTCTAATTTGTAAAATTGAAATAAAAAATATCTAAAATTGAATGTCAAAAATATATGAGAGGGAAAATTAGTTTTCAAAATTTTCGATGAAATTCAATTTGGTTTATTGAGTTTGCAGTATCAGGGTCCGATCACGTGTACATCTCTAATCACTTGTTAAGCCTTGTTCGAGTTCTTGGATCGAGAATGTGTAGCCAATCAACTTGCCGGTTTTCTGTACAAACTGTAAGTTTGATTGGCTACACATGATTATAGACACAAAGTTTAAGAGAAGAATCTAGAAAGCCAATAGTGTCGACTGACATTTCAGTTGTGAAAGAACCTTCATTTTTAGTTTGTGAATAAAGCATCAAATATTGTGAAATAAGCGATTGCTTTTGCAAAACGTCAACATTGTATAATTTTGTATTTTGAGGTCTTATATACTATATTTGTATTGGAAGATTGACGATTTTTGATTACTTACTCGATGATATTATAATATTATACAGTTTGTCGCATCCTTGAACAAGATATTCGACTGGTTAGTGACGCAATTGAATATATCATCGGTGATGTCACTATGTTGTCCAATATGCAATTGGTATATCGCAAGAGTAAAACGTGCTGATGAATATATGTAATGTATAAATGCATAAACATGTTTCGTGACAAAGATTTTCAAAAACAATCTTTTTCTACAGATTTGAAAAATCGTTCATTTATTCGTTACTCCAATTTATTGACTTTGATAGATGTATAAGCAGAAAGTAAAAGCATAGATATCATTTATGAATTTGCGATGTATGGCATTGTATTTATCTCTAAAAATGTGTAAAAATTGTTTCACTTTTTTATTCGTAATTTATTAAATTGTTAATTTTATATCAACATACACTTCTCGATATACACATACAAGCCTTAAAAATACGAACTATTTATATTTCACAGAGTAACATTTATTTACCAAATGAATGTTTTTAAAATATGAAAAAAAGTTCTTTTTTTATAAAAAGATAAGATTAAGTGGTTAAAAATCAATTTTGATAAAACTTGAAGTTTAGAGATTTTTAATTCTCACCATCATAAATAAATAAATAAATAAATAAATAAATAAATAAATAAATAAATAAATAAATAAATAAATAAATAAATAAATAAATAAATAAATAAATAAATAAATAAATAAATAAATAAATAAATAAATAAATAAATAAATAAATAAATAAATAAATAAATAAATAAATAAATAAATAAATAAATAAATAAATAAATAAATAAATAAATAAATAAATAAATAAATAAATAAATAAATAAATAAATAAATAAATAAATAAATAAATAAATAAATAAATAAATAAATAAATAAATAAATAAATAAATAAATAAATAAATAAATAAATAAATAAATAAATAAATAAATAAATAAATAAATAAATAAATAAATAAATAAATAAATAAATAAATAAATAAATAAATAAATAAATAAATAAATAAATAAATAAATAAATAAATAAATAAATAAATAAATAAATAAATAAATAAATAAATAAATAAATAAATAAATAAATAAATAAATAAATAAATAAATAAATAAATAAATAAATAAATAAATAAATAAATAAATAAATAAATAAATAAATAAATAAATAAATAAATAAATAAATAAATAAATAAATAAATAAATAAATAAATAAATAAATAAATAAATAAATAAATAAATAAATAAATAAATAAATAAATAAATAAATAAATAAATAAATAAATAAATAAATAAATAAATAAATAAATAAATAAATAAATAAATAAATAAATAAATAAATAAATAAATATATATATATATATATTTATACGACGAAAACTTCCAATAGATAAGCAGAAAGATGAATTGATCAGCGTTTAAATACTCCATCCATTACTTCATCCGTTCCTTCAATTCAGAATTCTCATCTTACACTAATGGAACCTGAACGTCAAGCATGCATGGTGACAGTTTTCTTGCTCACAGTACTTGAGACCTTTGCAAAAAGTTTGTATCATTAGTCAGAAGACTAGTATGTCTGATTTTCAACCGTCGCAATCTCGGTCAAGACCTAATCGCAGAACTGCGGTATTAAAGCCGGCTGGTTATCGAATATCAACGGAAGCCACGCTTGTGCTATTATATGCGAGAGGCACCGTGAAACAGGCTCGGGACGTGTCTCGTGGGGCCCACCGAGGAGCAAAAGAAGAAAAGTAGGCGGGACCACGTAGATCGGGTGAAGGTCAAACTCGCCTTGGTACCTCGGATTTCTTTCTTCGTGTTTATTACGTGATCAATTCTCATCCTCAATCTTTTTTCCTTGCTGATCAAATATGCATCTCTGTCATTGAGCGGAAATGATTCTCGGCATTTTTTCAATTCTATCTTCTCACAAGCTACCTCTCTGGAACATTAATGTGAGGAAGTTAATAAAGGTATTAATATTTCGATGAGTTTTATAAAGTATTTATTAGATGTTTATATACGAAAGATATTTTGAAAAATTATGTGGCTATAGAAAAACGTGTTACACGAATAATTTATAATATAATACAAGATTTATTTAATAAAGCGTAAAAAAGGAAAGTTTAAAATTTAGTTATTTAATTTAATAAATTTCGATGTAAATAGGTTAAAATGTTTTTAAGACGAGCAAAATATGTTATGCATCTTTACATATGAAATTTACGCTTATATATAGACTGTGGATAATATTTATATTATTAAAAAACTTACTTATATTTTTCATACATAACTTTCATCTTTGATATAGATAGAGTGTTAAAAGTGTTAATTATTATATTTCTTGTCGAAAATGTTTTTCCCAGTTTTTCCCAGTTCTTTTTTATAACTTGATAGAAAATTCTAAATATGAAGACAATGCTGTTTATGTAATTACAGTATTTCCGCGCATAATTTATTGTGTATTGGGAGCGATTACTTTCACTCTCACATGCAACCTTGACATTAAACGACTATTTTCTATACGCAATCGCGCGAGAGTATAGCCCCGCATTAACTGCCTACACGAAGCTAGCCCTCCAATTTTAGGATTAAAGTATTTTGAAAATTGTGCTGTGTAAATTGTGTTAGGTTTGTGCTGCATTGTGCTGTCAAATATTAATATCGTAATCTAAAAAATACGTTAAAAATGAAACTAACGATTTTTTTGTCAGTCCAACAGAATGCACAAACCTAACACAATTCAGCACGATTCTCAGAATACGTTAATTCTAAAAGTGGGGACTAACTTCGTATAAGCGTATTAACTCGGATTTCCGACGATTGCCGAAATATGTTTGCTCACCACATTTTCACGTGCTTATGAGAAATACCTCGCAAGAGAGTAAACATTGAGCTTTAAATTATGTATCAGTTTCCTTCATCTGTCTCCTTCATTTTTCATACTTTATAGACACTAAAAATTTTATATTATATATATAACATAATTGTTTCACAAATTCAGATTCAATGTTTACTCTCTAAATTTTTTGGAGTAGACTCTTAGATTACAGAAAATTGAGCCAGTCAGAAAAAAGGTGGCTCAATTTTCAATTTCTAAGAGTGAGATTTCACTCTTTAGAATGAAATGCGCTCTAAAAATGTTAGAAAGTATTTTAGATATAGTTGTTCAATAGCTATATAACAAAATTGCAAATATTTTAGCTGTAAGCTAGACGAAAATATTTCATTATATAGCTTATAACTATTTAATGTAATATATGAATATATATAAATTTATATTAATTACATAATTTATTTAGTTCATGTAAAATAGTCATTATAAAATTATTAGTTAATATAAAAAGTTGTAATAATAAAAAATAATTCAAAAGTGATTAGAAATACTGGAATTATATCTGGTCGGAAAATTTTAAACTTACATTTAAAATGCAATTTTGTTGATATAAATATAAAATAATATACCGCCATTATGTTATGGCGGACGTCAATCGCATATCTTGACGATCAAAAAGAGTAAATCTCTTTAGCGGAGATCAGCATTCTCTCTGCTCAGTGAGGTAATCTCTCGAGGATCAATGATGACGTCATCGTCTAAACTCGCCATGGAAGACGTATCCGTTGAAAACGTCATGGACATAAGTATGTGATATTCAGCTGAGTTTTTTAAATTAATAAGTGACTCAATGTCTTGTAATCGAACTATTTATAATATTGCATGTTATCTTTCAAATAAAAGGAAATCGATGACATATGAGTCTTTATTTACTTGTTAAGGAGGTTCTCGCGTTAATTCCTTCCTCAGTAGAATTTATTCGTAACATTGTATAAAGTGATTAAAATAATAATATAAAAACATTATCAATATAATTCGTTATGCTATTATATATAATCATTGTTAATTTTATATGTTATTATTTTTAAAATAAAAGTTATGAGATGCCCATTTGATGTACCCCATATCCAATGAGCATCTTATAACTTTCATTTTAAGGCTCCTGAGTAATCGCGGCGACCATGTTGGAATCGTAACGTCAGAAGCGAGGAATGATACGTTAATTTATGCTGCAAGCCATTTATAAATAAAGACAATTTGGGTAAATCTAAATGACATTGCTTTAAAATACCTATAAAAGGCAGAAACTGTCCTTTTCTCCCTTAATAATCAGTAAATGGTCGTAAAAGGTAGGTAAAGTGAGCCTAACTTCAGGCAGAAACACACGGTTTGAACAGCTGTTGAAATGAAATATACGCTTTTACGTATAAAATTCCAGGATAACTATAGTTTCTGCCCATTTTTAGGACTGTCATAAGTACGAGACACGTCACATTTTCACAATTAAGCAAATAACGAAATGGCATGCAGCACAAACGTCGTCAAAACATCACTTTTCCACGCCTATAAATTCAGCCATTTATCGTGGCGAAGCGCTGTAATACACACACAAGCACGAACCTATGTGCTCGCTTTCGACACGCCGAGAGTACGTGTACATGGGCTCATGCTTGTGTATGTAGCTACCAATTTCACCACATTTCGCCAGGCCGCCGACTGATTTTGAATCGTATGCTGACTCAGGAGCCTTAAGGATACGTTCATTTGATAATTATTCTTGATTTTTCTTTATTAAAAAATATAAATTTCTTTCAAATTATCAATTTAGGTGAAATTTTACCCGAATAAGTGTTTACCTTGTAATTATAATATATATTTACTTTTCTATTTTATATGTGTCTTAATTTGACAGAAAATATACATAGGATAAGATTTTTACGTTTATTTGTAACATAAAATTATATAAATTTAGAATTAAATATCTTAAACGTTACGGTAAAAGTCAATGAACTTCTTTCAGATATTGTTGATATGATTAATTTTTGTATTACATTTATATCATAGACTTATATTTCATCAAGCGTAAAAACTTCCTTAATTATTAAATCACTTTTAAGTTTTACTGGTTCCAAGCCAAGATAATTAAGTGTACATACGATAGATAAATTAAATTGATCACTGCAGTGTTCATCTGAAACATGTACCTGCTACGATTTAATTTTTCGCTTTTGTTTATATATCTTCAGTACTATTCTTGTGAAAATTTGGAAATGGCAAAGTTTATACGTTTTATCCTAATTCGGTTCTATTTTGCTCGTTTCTCTTCTTGAATTCAAACACCGTCGGAAACGGCGTTCTCGAAGAATCCGTTTGGGAGTCTCATTTTACACAACAAAGATTCTCGATCCGAGAATAGATCACTCCGACTACTGTCGGGACCAGATGAAAGAGTAATAAAGATGGCCCGTTTCTGAATTCTGATCCTATCTTTTTTTTTTTTTTTTAAGAATGATTCTCGGAACTCTTCTTGGAACATATAATTAATTCTACTTTCGGTTTCTGTTAGAAGACTTTATCATATATGTATGATGGAAACTAGACTGCTTATTTATTACGTCACCGAATCAACTGTGAAGCTTGCTATTCATGTGCAAGTGCTCGAATGGTCGTTTCGTTAATACGACGAAGAAATAAATTTTTACTACCGTTCTGCGAACGATATAAAATTTAAAGTCTTTTGATAACTGCCCATACATATTTGATTGATTTTTGAATTATTTTTTTACGATTCCTATGAATTGTAAAACGTTGGAAAATATTTTTTACTGATTTATATGAATTGTGAAACAATGGAAGATAATCAATAACTTTTCTGTAATATGACTTTTTGCAACTAGATATAAAGGTATATTGTGCTATTAATTACGTAATGCATTGATTAAAATATTTTGATTAAATCAATAAAAACGACATTTTACTCAACAAAAATGACATTTTAGTGAGATCAAACAGAATTTCTGTTTATGATAAATTTTTTTGGCTTCATCCAAATATTCTTATTTTTCGGCCTTTTTACAATCGCTAATAATAAAATGTTAACGACTATCAAGCTAATTATCATTATTTGTTAAGACATTAAGATATTGTTAAATAAAAAAATTTTGTGATAAATTTTGGACAATTTTATAATAAATTGATAACATATTCATATGAAATAATACAATGAGCTCTACTTATTTTCTACATTTCTTGCATTACGTTTAAAAATAATTGGCACGAAAGATTTTATCTCATTGCAACAATCATTCCTTATGAAGACGTATAGCATCTACAGCATTAGAAGCAAACACGTCCATTATCTAATACCGAGAGGAATGCTTCTTCAACTTTATTGTTCGTTAAGATGACAAGTAAATTATTGCTCGCTGAAAAAGAATGAATGGAAAATGTACAGGAGAAGTAATTCTCAATACCAGTTTTATTGATGTTTTATTACAAAATTTTCAAGACTTTTACGTTCTGTATAATAAAGAATCAACTAATTAGTTATAGTTGATAAGACTTGCATTTTGCACAGTTATTTAAAATCCAATTTTTAAGTTATATTACGTAATTTCTTAAATAAAGAAAATTTAATTTGTATGAAATTAATTGTTCGTTTAAATAGAATAACAATATATCATTGAAATTATCGAATAATTCGCTCGTTTTTTTCACGGTAAAATTATTTTGTACTATTATATTATGCGTACTGAAAGTTTTTTCTCTCTAGCTTGTAGACGAGCTCGTCTGTAAGCATACGAATGCACTTTTGCATTGCGGTTGAGTAAAGTGCGACTTGAAGGAGAGACTTCGACAATGGATATCCATTTCGTGTGTTCAAACAAAAGCGTTTTGCATTTTACTCTTTTTTTTTCATGCACATTATTCACGTCACCAGGTAACATTGGAAGGTACGAAAGCACGCATTGTTCTTTGTTTGTGCATTGTAGAAGTAGAGTATGTGGACCTAACATTATCAAAATGTCAGCAATCAAGTTTTGAAAGTGCTATCGTGCACCATTATTATATTTGGAAAATAATACCGGAATATTATTATTTTTTTATTAGATATTATTTTTATAATATAAGATAATGTAATATAAAAAATAATATCTCTTTTATCTTTAGACATTTTAGAAGATTACTTTTTAATTACGATGTAAGAATTCTGGTCTCTACTTGGTTCATTGTTTGTAAGACAGAAAGCTGTGAAGTGGAAGACCGAAACGATAAAAGAGGTTTGGCGTCACGGGGTGAATTAGCTGGCGCTTGGCCGGTTCGCGTGTCACGATCGCGATAACTACGTTTTTGCTGACATCACTTGGTTAGCTCTCGGTAATTGCTGAAAATAGTCCAGATGAATCGTCACCGATGGCGATTGCCCGACGCGTGAACGCACGAACTTCATCGGGAGGACAATGTCGAATACCGGAGGATGACAAAAATAGCCTCGACCGCTCGGATTCGACTAAATTTGCACAACCGAGTGCATCTTCAGCATTATTCTTAAGAGATCTACGACAATCGCGAGAGTTGCTTTTACTCTCACGGAAAACATGTCAAAAGGGTGACGTGTTGCAGCTGTTTATACACGCGAAGTGACACGCATGCATATAACATGTTTGAATTACCAACGTACTCGTATTATATAAAAAAATTGTGTAATAAAAAATATTATTGGCTATCTTCAAATTAATTTAAAATTGCTGATTAATTTTAGAGATTTTTGTCACAGACAAATTTTCATTATCAGACTGAAAACTTCCACTGTTTATATATTTTATTAATCATTAACTACAGCTCTGAAAACATCCAAGTTTTAAAGTGTCCTGTTTGAAGTAAGAAGTGAACCTTCAATTTAAAATTGATTGATAGAGGAAGGCTCAAAATTTTTTTTACAGTTTAAAACCTTATAGTACTAATCATATAGACAAGTACAACCGTCTAAAATTTTTTGCCTTGGGTCAAAATGATCTGTTGCTGTAGAAGAAAGACATACATTTGTCGTGTTTCTCTTGGACGTAATTGAATATCGCTGCTGATTTATTTACAAGTTGATTATTTCAACTGAAACTAAGTATTAGTTCTTAGTAAGAGCGTTTTTTATACCGAAGAAATTAAATTGTTTACTTAAATTAAATTCGTTACTTCCGCGCACATTTCCGCATTTTAATAATATCATACCTACATGTTTAATAATATTAATATGTTCTAATAACATACATATGTTCTGCTTTTAAATTTTATTCTGATAGACGAAGCTTTGCCAAAAGTTTATACTAACTATAATTAATACCATTCCATATAAAATTCAGATTCTGCAGGTATTCGTGATCAGTTGGCAATCGCTCAACATGTGAATCATTGCTCGGTGAAGATCTATTAGCACTTTCGTTGCGTAAACACGCAACGCTTTTTCGTTAGCGTTGTTTCCAGACACGCATTGTGAAAGAACGCGACATCTTGATTCCATAAATGCATTGTGGCAAAATATTTCTTTAATAACGCCCACTCGATCTTACTCATATCGGATAATTGAGCGGTGATCGATCTGAGGATGAATAATAAGTCTTTACGCAACTGGAGGGAAAACTTAGTCAGTGAAATCTCTTCGCGAAAGAAAGGAAGTTACTCACTCATGAATAATAAATTTCGAGCTGACAATTGTATTTTTATGAATTAAGTATGACTCATGCCGTGCGTATTTAGGAATGTGATAGCAATTTTAAAATAAGATTTCGTCTCTCTAAATTTGTAAATTTCGCAGTATCAGAAAATAAGGAGGATATCTTTACATTAAATATGATAGTAAAATTTAATCTTTCGCTAATAACAATCTTTTGTTAATTGATACTGCTAAAAATTAAGAAAAAGGATTCATAAACATAACACATTTGAATTACGGCCAATGTTTCAACATTACCTATCCAACAACAGAATATATAGTTTACCCTTACAGAAATTTAATATTGAAAGATAGTGATTAATTACTTCTTTTGTATTAAAAACACTGTTCTTTAGTGCTTTCAAGTAATTTTTAATATTAAGCTGGCTAGTATTAAATTGAATTTTTGTAAAAGAGCTTTTGTATGGAGCTTACGCAGAAAATTAATCTTTCTTCTCTCGTTTATTTCGCAGATTCTTCAGACATCGTAGACTGTAAATTAAAGTTGATCCTCGGTTTAATATGGACCCTGATCCTGCACTATTCGATCTCTATGCCCATGTGGGAAGGCGACGATGGCGAGGACAAGGGCGCTACCCCGAAGCAAAGGCTGATGCACTGGATCCAATCGAAGGTGCCGGATCTACCGATCTCGAACTTTACCTCCGATTGGAACGACGGCCGCGCGGTGGGTGCGCTTGTTGACGCGGTCGCACCTGGCCTTTGCCCGGATTGGCGGGATTGGAACCCGAAAGATGCAGTCCAGAACGCGTCCGAAGCGATGGGCCTCGCTGACGACTGGCTCAATATTCCTCAGGTTTGCCGCAATATTATATATTACATTCGATTTTAAACGAATTAAAGAATGAAAAAGGGATGAAAAAGGCTAGGCTTGATTAATTAATGCCACATTAGACTTTATTAATTGAGGGGATGGGCGGAGTAAAGGCGGAACAATTCTACTTAGGCAATTAGCTTTTATATGTATTATTAATTTCACGATGGAAAATGGAAGCCACTTAGTTTCTATTCAAAGAAACTCAACGAAGCCCAAACCAAATACAGCAGTTATGATAGAAAGCTGCTAGCTATTTACAACAGCTTAAAGTTCTTCAGGCATGTGGTGGAGGCACGACAAGTAATAGTGAAGACTGATCATAAACTACTGGTCTACGCTTTCAATCAAAATTAATCTTCTATTATTTATATTAATTATAATAGAAAAGTAACATGTAGCTTCTCTTAAAGATATTACATAAATTCATTTGATATTATACCCATTTGTGTGTATAATAAAAAAGTAGCAAGTTATTTTATTAATATCAAAAGATTTTGTAATTAGGCCTTTATTCCGCCCATCTCCTCAATTATGTGCTACTAATTTCTTAAGATGTTATTAAAATAGATTTAATTTGATGGATTATATTTTAATTGAAGATTATCTGCGGAAAGAGCTAATTAAGAGTCAATATAATGGCATAAAAATTAGAAGATATCAATATCGATAAATTAATTTTTAATCCCACGGCTAAGAAGCGTTCCATAAATTATGTCATTCTCGTTGCAGCTCATTAAACCCGAAGAGATGATAAATCCAAACATCGACGAGATGTCGATGATGACATACCTATCACAATATCCCAGCGCAAAATTAAAACCAGGTGCACCTCTGCGCGCCCGTACGAACCCAAACAGGTAGGGATAAAAACTCTGTATTTTTTAAAGCGTCATTATTATGGTTTTATATTATGTATTTACTTTTGTATTTATTTATTGCAAACAATTTCCTTTATTTTAAATACCTTATATAATTTTTTTGTTTCCTAAAATTACATTGTTCACAAAAAATGTTACAATTTGTGCTGTTTATTATAATTTTGATCGTTCAAGGGTGATCTGATACGATTACAAATGATCTTTTCTTTTTTATTTTGATGGTATGGTACTCAGTAGAGATATAAGAGATGAAGTGCGCGCGTAGATCTCTGTTACAGTGATTGTGATTAATTAATGAATTTATTTCATTTCTCGGTCGCAGCATCCCACCGCCGCGGTAAGTCGCGCAATGATCATGTATTGTGACGTATAATGGTTTTTGCGCAATTAATGTCCACCGCCTTGATGAGATCTACCTCTTAACCCAACACTCCTAATTTTTCCTTTGTACATATACGTACGTAAACGCTTGATAGAATAATTAAACTGCGTAGTGCGCGGTTAGCGAATACACGATTTGCAAACTTCCTGAAGAGAAAACGAGCGAGAGTTTGATTAATACGTTATTGACAATAATTTTATAGCTTATCGAGCAATTAAATAGATTTCTTTTTTCAAAAAGCTTACTATCTAAAATTTTTCTAATGAATTATCACTCCAAAGAGTGAATTCTCACTCTGAAATTCTTTTTCAAGACTGGCTCAATTTTTATTTTAAAGAATTTAGAGAGTGTGTAATACTATTAATTAATCTCTCTCTACATACGTGTATACGTGAAAGTTTCACGAATTGAACTAACCGGATAACGAGTGTCCGCAAGTCTGCAAAATGTCGCGCGTTTGCAAATTTGATTTTGAAAAAAAACGACGCAAATCGCGCAACATTATAGCACAAAGCAATGCTTGTAACCGTCTGGCAAATGGATTTATTTAACGTATTGATGTAATAACGTCGCGGCCACTGACTGGCAGTTCGCAAAGTGTCTTTTCTCACAGTGTTTTCTTGTGCAGAGTACGTGCTTATGGTCCCGGTATAGAACCAACCGGTTCAATCGTTGGTGCTCCTGCCAATTTCACCGTGGAAACCTTCTCCGCCGGCAAGGGTAACGTTGATGTTGTCGTCGATGATCCCAAAGGGAATAAATTACCGGTAAGGCCCTAAAATAGCGTTTAATCATGTATTCAAATATAAAATATTTCGATATTTTAAAAAATTGCCCTGAATTATGTAAATTGTTTCCAAAGAAAGATTTAGAATAGTTTTTTTATATTCTAAATATTTAAATATTTAAGAAGATTGAAAATAATTTTTTTTACAATCCTTTCATGAGTCCGAAATGAGAATTTGTTTTGTAACTCATTGTAAGTAAATATCAATTGACAATAATATGTTACATCGACATATAATTTACTACTTAACTGTTACGTGCAACATTTATCTAACATTCATTACATATTACAATTATATTAGTAAATTGGAAATTATAATATTCATGTAATGTTACTGTTAGTGCTTACCGAGAAGTAATTAAGCTTATTGGAAGCTTATGGAATTATGAAAGGATTATGAAATTATATAAGTATATTTTGAAAAATTACTAGTTTGATTTATTTCAGTTAGAAATATTAATAATATTTTTTTAATTTATTTGATTATCAAGACGAAGATGGCAAAAAATTATTGTTAAGAACAAAGGCAATTTTTTATTTTATTTTAGAAATAGATCAGACTTGCAAAATTTTTTTTTTAATATTAAATAGATATACATAGTCCCAACAGAATCTATTGAGCACATTGTCCGAAGTCGGAAAATGTTTGTCGCATTCATGATAATTACGCCACAGGACGTGGACACGTGTGATGTAATGACTATTTATGTGCCGTGTGACTATTACGCATTATCTGAATGTACGAGTTATCAATACTACAAGTATAATTCATACATTTAGATAATCTTCAACTTCGTCATATACTATATAAGTTGAACGAACGCCGTTTTTACTCCTCGCGTTATATTTTAATGATGCCGGCTCGATTTCGTTTTCAAGGTCGATATCAGATTCAACAAGGACAGGAATCTGACATACTCCGTGTCATATACTCCAAAAATGGAAGGTCCGCACAAAGTGAAGGTACTCTTCGCTGGCAGAGAGATTCCGAAGAGTCCATACACCGTTAATGTCGAAGGACACGCTGGTGATCCGAGCAAAGTCACGGCAAGCGGGCCGGGTCTGCAACCGGAAGGAGTCGTCGTGAATAGACCTACTTTCTTCGATATCTTTACAAAGGACGCCGGTCGCGGTGTGCCTGAAGTCATCATCTTAGATCCGCAGGTAAAATATGATGTCTTTTAACATCGAAACGTCCTGTGAACATTCTGCCAATTCTTTAGAACGCCATGTTATAATCCAGATTTATATTCTGTAGAACTTGTTATTATTCTTATTATACATAATTAAATTATATTATTACAATGATCCTTACTATTTCATTAAAATATTTTTTTTACATGTGATTTTATTACAGGGTAGCAAAACCACGTCGGTAAAGCTGCGTCAGACCTCGGCAGACGTCTGGAGATGCGAGTACGTATCGCCAGTGACGGGTCTACATTCCGTCAACATATTCTTTGCCGGCAAACCGATACCTAGAAGTCCCATTGGTGTAAATATTGCACCGGTTTCCGATGCGAAGAAATGCAGAGCGTACGGACGAGGACTGTTGCCTACTGGCGTCCGCGTCCAGGACATCGCCGACTTCGTTGTCCTCACTAAGGATGCTGGTGAGGGTGTACCGGACATTCGCGTAATCGGCCCGGGAGGCGTCAGTCAACCAGTGCAGTAAGTTCTTATTATTTTAATTTGTAAAAACACTTTTTGTTACTTTTAAAATTTTACTTATGTCACATCTCTTGTTTTTATATTTTATTATTTTTATATAATCTTTTATATGTTAATGAAAAAAATCAAACATAAATGAATGGAAAACGTTATATTCCATTAAAACGCTAATGGGACAAAACTCAATTGTCAAGAATTGTAAGAATTGTAAATGAAATTATAAAAACTCTGTTTACTCAAATTTGTAAAACAAAAAAAATTATAAAATATAGTAAATATAATATGTTAGAATATCTTGTGCGAGATGTTTTGCTTTAAATTTAGTTATCGATTTGATCAACGACATTGAATTATTATACTTTAGAATGTCCAAAACCGACGCTACGACTTACAAATGCCACTATACGCCGGTTAAGGAAGGCCGTCACGTAGTAATGATCACATATGGCGGTAAAGAGATTCCCAAGTCGCCCTTTGAGGTCAATGTAGGTCCTTATAAGGAGTCCAACATCAAGGCTTTTGGACCTGGTCTGCACACCGGCGTCGTCGGTCATCCAGCGAAATTTACAGTAAACACAAACGGTGAGACCGGCGCCCTTGGCTTCTCCATCGAAGGCCCATCCAAAGCGAAGATAGAATGCAACGATAATGGCGATGGAACCGCCGATGTTTCTTATTTGCCTACCGCGCCAGGCCAATACGCGGTCCATATCCTCTGCGATAACGAGGACATTCCTAAATCGCCTTATATCGCGACTATTTCGCCGAAGACCGATTTTGATCCAGAGAAGGTAAATTCGAGTCTTCATTTCACTATTAACATTTCTTTGTATATAACTTTTTTTTTATATAAACCTTTTTTAATATAAATTTTAATGTATATATATTTAATATTGTATATAGTATTTTATATATATATATATATATACATATAAAATAAAAAACATAAGGTTTTACAGGTTTTTTATATGCAATAATTTTAGTACTAACTAAATAAATGATAAATGCTTTTATTGACTCACGACAAGAAAGAAAGATATAGAATATGCTTTGTATATAGGTTGAAGTTTACGGACCAGGAATTCAGCCAGAAGGTGTTGCCAAAGACGAACCGACGAATTTTACGATTGATGCGAGAGAAGCCGGTCAGGCGGCTCTGGAAGTTGCCATTCAAGATGCTCTTGGAAAAGAAGTTCCTCTTAGATTAGGCGACAACCGAAATGGCACTGTTCAAGCGTATTACACACCTATATCTAGCTCCCCACATGTTGTGATGGTACAATTCCAGAATATTGATTTTTAAAATCTTGAATCGAACTTTTATTGCTTATTATTTGTGATGATTTCTTGAATCATGCTGTTTTTGCCAGCATATAGCCAGAAAAGATTAAAGTAGTCAGGGCGAATTTTTTTTAAGCAGAATAAAATCTCGGTTCTAAAGTCAAATTAAAATAAATACACAAAATATTGTATAAAATATGGTTAAGATCAATTACGAGCTTACGAGGTTTTCGCAAACCTTGTAACTTAAAAAAAATATCCATAGAAATCTCAAAATTAAGTATTATGTTAAAATACTCAATAAAAGCGTGATTTATGAAGTTTCAGTTTAATTTGATTTCTTAAACAGTGTTATGTAAGATGCTTTGTGTTTAGCACAAAGTATTTATATCTGTACGTATAACGTACAGATATAGACACTTTGGAAGAAATGTACTAAGATACAGGTATTAGAAAAATAAAATACCTAAGTATAGATATTTTATTTAGTATCTCAAATGTATTTAGGTATAAGTACTTTCATTTATTAACATAAAACTTCAGAATAAATAAGCATATATCCGCACATAATATTTATGTATTATATATGCATTTTATATGTATATATGTAAATATTCTATGCAAGTAAGTTTAACACATCCGCGCGTTGAACGTGCATTTAGTACAGAAAAAAGTATTAGCTAAAAAGTAATTAAACTATACGTAATTATAAGTACCGGTACACAAAAATTGTATCTATTTATAGATATAGATACTAGAAAAAATAAATATCTCTACTGCATAACATTGTTTTTAAAGATATCTTTTTCTTCAGGTGAATTATGGCGGAGTGGCTACGAAGAAATCTCCATACAGAGTTAAGATAGCTTCGCCCTTGAATCCTGCTATGGTCTCCGCCTTTGGCCCCGGTCTTGAGAAAGGTGTGAAATCTAACGTTCCCACACATTTCAATGTCGACTGTCGCGAGGCTGGCCCCGGTAAATTGGACGTTAAAATGCTGAATCCTGAAGGCCGAGAACTTCCAATTTCATTAACGGATAATGAAGACGGCACGTACGTCGTGGACTACATGCCACCACAGCCAGGAAACTATACAGTGAATCTCAACTATGGCGGATTGAAGGTACCTCAATGCCCCATTAAGATCAACGTTCAGCCTCATGTGGACGTGTCCAAGGTTAAAGTGGATGGTCTGGCACCAAGTGAGTACAATTACTGAAAATTTGTTAAGTGTTGCCTAATATTTCGATTACTGTATGCTATCGATTTATTTAAAATCAGATTTAATTAGATGTGTTACTAATCACACATATGTGCTCAAACCAAGATATTATATGCAACATTTTGTCCCACGAAATTGGGGACAATAGTGAATACTCTTAAACGTAATATCGCATCTTTTAAAATGATAGTAAACTTGATAGCGTGTTTTGATAGTCTTTTATTATTATTCTGATTTTTATAATACATGTTAAATAAAATATAATATTATTTTATTTTTCAAATTACTACAATATGTTGAATTTATAAATTAACTTAATTAATAATGCAATACGAGCACATGCGTAGTGTACTATCTAAATTCTTTGAAGTAAATGTCACTCCAACAGAATGAAATCTCCCTCCAAAGAAGTGAAAATTCAGTTACTCTTTTTCGAGAATGGTAGAATTTTCACTCTTTTGAAGTGAGAATTTACCCTAAGGAATTTGGAGATTAAATAGACTATTAATTATTAACTATTATTTTATATTATAATATAAAATTAATTATTATTTATTATTAACAAGAAATAATCAAAGATATTTATCATTATTTATCATTATTACTGGATAATATATATTGCGTTATATATCTGGTTTGAGTGAAATAATTTTCTCATAGTAAAAATTTTATATTTATTATATATTTTAATTTAGTAATTTGTTAAGCACGGTTAGAGAAGGAGTAATAAGAGTGCAATTAATTTTATGATTAAAATAAGATCTTGCACTTAGATAGATATATCAGCAATGCATTAGTTTGAAAATGAATCGTGCTAAAATCGCGATCCTTCCAGCGATCAGTTGAGAAAATAATTCTCGTCTTATGGCATATGGCTGATATTCTTTTCGGGAACATTTCCCGGGACGTTATCTAGCCTAGATATTCGAAATATACTTTACCAAGGTCTTCCCTCGGATAGATGTTTTGCTGGAGTGCAAACCAGCGCGAACTGATGTTTTATTTATAACGGCGTTCGCGAATTCCCTACAGTTGACACGCACACAATTTCGCGTTTCGTCTAAAAATATTGCACTTCGATGCTCCACGCGATGTTCCTTCGATGTGACTTTACCTGGAAGGAAGGCAGTTCCTAACATTGAATGTGTCACGATAAAATTCAAAGCGAATAGTAATGCGTCCAAGAAATATACATTTCTATAATAATAAATAATTAATAATGAGTTAGAATCACAAGGCCATATGCTCTCTAAATTCTTTGGAGTGAAATTTTACTCTAAAGAGAATTGACCCAGTCATGAAAAAGAGGCTCAATTTTCAATCTTTAAGGATGAGAGTAAAATCTTTTACTCTCTAGAATGACAGTTCATTCTAAAAGTTTTAGAAAGTAAA
The DNA here is from genome assembly GCF_001594115.1 of Trachymyrmex septentrionalis. Lineage (NCBI taxonomy): Eukaryota > Metazoa > Arthropoda > Insecta > Hymenoptera > Formicidae > Trachymyrmex > Trachymyrmex septentrionalis. The sequence goes on along the minus strand of NW_017306018.1, from coordinate 2,567,510 downwards.
TAAATCAAGTAAGAGAGAGAGAGAGAGAGAGAGAGAGAGAGAGAGAGAAGTGCCACTTACAGTCAAAGTCGGATGTTGAAATAATACGTATTTAAATAAATTTTATCACAATGTCGATTACTTTTCGGATTTGCAACATAATCAGATTGACATAATAATAAAGAACAAATCATTATTCCTACACACTGGATAATATATTTATTGTAACTGAATGCACTTTTAACTAAGACACGTTATCAGTTTCGTAACCGCGGAAGATCTTTTTATTTGAAATACGCTCTGCCTAATTTACACGCGCATTGTGGGCTTATGTATGTAGCAAGTGGTTTTCTCTCACAACTTGATGCATATCCAGTATTTGAAATCTAACGTTACGATAGGCTTTGCGCAACGAATGTCCGGCCGTCACTTGCTGGTGAGTGTTGATCGTAAGCTACACGTTACAATTAATCGTCCAAATCTCTCGATCATGCTTGCACGTTTAGTTCATCCTCGAAATTTTTGGAAATAGAATATCACATTGAAGAGTGAAATTTCGCTCTTTATAATGACAATTCACTCAACAAGTTTTAGAGAGCATTATTCAATTTTTCTTCAATCATCTCTTCAACGAGAATCAACGATAATTTCACCAGCAAGTCGGCGCGACGTCCGTTCGTTGCTCACGGGCAGTCGTCCCGTCGCGCAAGCACAAGCGAAAAATGCATCGCGGCTCACCACGAGAACCCGCAAACGTCCTCGCAGCGGCCCCGGTGAACAGCCTGCAGCAATTCCGCGTGATAACGCAGGAGGCGGGCAGGGCGGCGGACTTCCAGGTGGCGATCACGACTCCGTCCGGCAATCGGGTCAAGGCGCACGTGGTGCCGACTCACGAGGGCTACCTGGTTAACTTTACCCCAACCGAGCTAGGCGAATATCTGCTGGGAATCAGCTTCGGCGGCGAGCCAATCTCGAATCAGCCGTATCGGCTGACCTGCGTTCATGGCTCCGATCCGGGCAAGGTGCGGGCTTCGGGACCTGGTCTCTCCCACGGTGTGGTGAACAAGCCGGCCGAGTTCGTGATCGACACGCGTGGAGCTGGCCAAGGTGGTCTCGGCGTGACCGTCGAGGGTCCTTGCGAAGCCGCGATAAATTGCAGAGACAACGGCGATGGCACCTGCTCCGTCGCTTACCTGCCCACTGAGACCGGTGACTATGGTATCAACATCACCTTCAACGAACAGCATGTGCCGGGCTCGCCTTTCCAGGCCATTGTCGTACCGGATGCGGATCTATCCAAAATCAGAGTCAGCGGGAACGGCATCCAGCCACACGGTACCGTTAAGGACGTCAGCACGGAGATCGTTTTGCGATTGGAAATTGAGAGAGTGCTGTGATCTGCTCGTCTCTAATTTGCGTGATGAGTTTTGTAACGCGTCTCGGGATTTTGTAGGAATGGAATCCTTTAAAGGATTATTTCTCCATCGTCGAGATGTTCCTATTGACTTTCAAAGAACATGCATACATTAGATATTCGTGCATATATGAAATGAATTTTTCAAGTTGCACGAATGTTGTGATTTGATCTTGAAAAAAACTCGTTGCGACTACGACGAGGAAAATATTTTTATCGATAGGAAAAGATTAGAAAATCCCGATAATTATTCTGAGACGCGTTGATGTTGCGATGCATGTGTGTCATGATTGCACTTTTATCATTGATTATCATGACATTTCCTGCTTAGGATTTTCCGATCGTAACCATAACATACACACTTGTTGTAAGACACTTGAATGAGCTTGAAGAATACTAGAGGGCATGTTTGTAAAAAGTATGTACGAAACAATAATTTAAGTTTATTTCTTTTTACGAGCATGGCCTCATTTTTAGTTTAAAATCCAGTATGCCACAAATAATAATCTTATATGTTATTGTGATTTGTTCTGTGTTAATCATTTAAAGACAGCAATTACGTTTTGCAATATGCGCTTATGCATTGTCATTTTAAATAATTTATTAAATTAGGTACTACGTATTTAAAACAAATAGATGTTTAATTAAATCACGAAAACGGTCAGGAACATAATATTGTTAAATAAGAAATATATTTAAAAATTATACATCTATTATAAATTTATTATGAGAGGTATTAGTAATATAAAAGTATGTTTGATAAATTTAATATTAAAATTTATTAAAGATATGTACAATTTTATATTATTATTTTATGTCAAATTTCAATCTGAAATTATGCTAAATTTAAAATACAAATATATATCTTTGCTATTATAAAATTTGATTTTGAAGAAATCTACTTCTAGTTTCTATATTAAAAGAACAGTTTTTCTGAAGTATCTAAAAATTTAATCAGATACAGGTCTAAAAATAATTTTATATATATTGGATCATCAAAATAATTATATTAAACACTCAAGTTGGTTGCTGGAATGTCAAAATTTTTTGTAGCATTGCTCATCATTTTTAAGCATCCTACACCATTATTTCGATATCCAACAAAGTTATTTTCAAATCTATATCTAGCTAAATTTTTTAATACTTTAGTCTTTCTGTGTATTATAAAAATACTTCACTACATCATTAAGTATCAATCTCGAATTTTTACGCATGAAACAAATATATAATTTAAGATATATAATTTTTTAGAATGACAAAGTTTAATTAAAAAAAAATATTACTATTTCATATATGTATGTGTATATTAGATGCATTTATTAAAAAAAAAAGTATTCGAGCGTTTTTATTCATGTTATCGCATTTTGCAGGATTATTCGTGAACAAGCAAACGTCATTCACGATAGACGCGAGAGAGATCACCAAGTCGAAGACTGACGACGGTAAGGTGTCCTGTGTCATAAATAATCCCAGTGGCGGTAAAACCGAGAAGCTCATCATCCCCCAGGGTGATGGCACTTACTGCGTCAGTTACACGCCTTTCGAGGAGGGTTGCTACACCATTGACATTCTTTACGACAACGTACCCATCCCGGGTTCACCATTCTCTGTCAACGTACAACGCGCCTCCGATCCCAGCAAGTGCCGTGCATATGGTCCTGGTTTGGAGCAAGGCATCACGGACAAAACAAACTATTTTACGGTGGAGACTAAAGGTTTGTAAGCCAATAATTCGATCAAATTCTTAAAATGCTGTAATTTTATACTACCTACAAATTGTATAATTTAGAACGTATATAATAATTATCATATAGAAGAGGGGAAATATTTTTATGTAGCGAAGGTAGGAGAAATAGCATGTATGCAATCTTCTTTCAGGGGCTGGTAATGGTGGTTTGGGTGTGTCGATTACGGGTGACGGAGAGGTCAGAGCGGAAGCCAGGGAAAAATGGGATGGTTCCTGCGATGTCGAATATGTTGCCAAGGAATCTGGTGACTACGAAATCGATATTAAATTTGCTGAACAGAGCATACCCGGTTCGCCGTTCAAGATCAAAGTTATATCACCGAAAAAGAATGTGATCGCTTACGGACCCGGTCTGCACATGGTACGCGAGGGTGTGCCCGCCAAGTTCACGGTAGACGCATCAAAATGCGACAAACAGGCACCGGTGAAAGTACGCATGTCGCCTAACTTGGGACAGGAGCCTCAGATCAAGAGCAAAGGTGACGGTCTGTACGAGGTGACATATCAGCCACCGCCTGCTGGAAGTAACGTGCGGCTTGATGTTACTTTCGATGATGACAACATCAACGGCAGTCCGTTCGATGTGAAAGTTCTGCCCTTCGTAGAGCCAAACAAGGTAACTTTATCGGGTCCCGGGGTGGCGCCCTTTTGCACTGCCTCCTTCCCGATTGACTTCATCGTGGACACTTCTAATGCTGGTTACGGCGATCTTGAAGTGCAAGTTGTGGTAAGTGTATAGGGTCTCGCAAAGTGTTTTGTATTAATTATCCCGCTTGACTCTCATTGCCAATTTATTTCTTTCTATTCCTATTTTGTATCAAACATTTAATATTCTATATTTATATATTTGGTTTTGAATGACAAGAAATAGAAATTTATATGTTTTTTTTTAAATAGCCTTAAACTTATTAATATTATTAAAATTCATTTCTTCAGATAAATATATAAAAGGTTCTTGCAAATATTGCTTCGTATCAAAACTATCAAGAGAATAAAACACAATTAAATTACAGATTACAAAACTTTTTCTAAATACATTTTTTTTAATAATTTTGGAAGCCTACACTAAATCATGAATGTTGGTGAAACTATTATAAGCAGTTATCCGACATTTTAAATTGTTATTAAATAATATCTTATTGACAAAAAACATGGACGTTGAATAATATATATATATATATATATATTCTAAATGAAATAATCATCCTTTTAAAATTCAATTACTTTTACAGAAATTTTTAGTTATTTTTAATTATAAAGTCTTCAAAATATAATTATTTTATTTTTTTTATTCGCACACAGTATCGGTGATACAACAAAAATGTTTGACAAATTTATTTTATAAAATATTTATATCATTGTACACTTATGAAAATATATTGTATATATTTGCCAAATTGGCAATTAAAATTGATTTAACCTTTATATCTGAACATATTTGAACTTGATAATTATTAATAGGTATTTAAAATTATGTAATTACATAATCTAACACAAAAATTAGATGTTCATTAATTTGCATTAATATACGATATGTACAAAATAAGAAAACATATAAAGATTATACAAGACTAAGCTATTCCTTCCAAACTGTAATAAAATGTGTGATGGAAAAACACATAAATTAAGATATATGAGATCTAGAACTGCGTTCAAGAGCTAGCACAACCTCTAACCTGCTCGCCGAATGATTGAACATAATTGGGTCTTTTTTATAGATTCAATCAATCACATTCAACTGCTCGGCAAACAGTTTAATTGCTTTGTCTGGTTTAAATATACTGTGAATGTTCTTAATATCGTCAATAAGCTGACCTATTATATATATGTTTTCGTACTTTGATAAATTGTCCAAATTGTCTCTATACTACTTACAAATATGTATGTACAATCAAAACTTTCGTTTTTACCAACCATCATAGCAGTCAATCGTATTTATTATTATATTCAATTTGAACGCAAATATAATCAGTGTCGTGGCTATAACGAGCAATATAGGTAGTTCTAAAAATTACAACTTAATTTGATTACTCTTATAAGAAAGTTATCTAGAAAGATTTATATTGATCTACATACTAACAATTAAGTGACTCGCGAATAATTAAACAAATTGTATGAGCAATCGTCCTTATTTATATTTTCTCAATTAACGCTCTTCCTGAATTCTTCTTTCAGGGACCGGATCAAGTGCCGCGTAAGGTAGTAGTGCAGGATCTCGGCGACGGAAAGTATAAGGCAACCTATCTGCCGGACGACTGCGGTCGCTACAAAGTCAACGTGAAATACGGCGGTAAGGAAGTGCCGAACAGCCCGGTGACCGTGCAGAGCACATCTATCGGCTCGGCGAACAATTGTAAAATCAAAGAGGGCATTCAGCACACTTTGGCTCAGGGCGAGGAATACTGCATTACCGTGGACACTGAAAATGCAGGCCGCGGAGCAGTGACCTGCCGCATCCGCTCCACTACTGGAAGGTGAGCATCCGCTTGATTCGCTCCGATTTAAATTTGACTATTTTGGAGAAGATGAATCAGAGAGAGGAGACATTGCGGGAACCTTTCAAATTTACTCTCGTTACCAAAACGTTCTTATATTCGTTCTTCTTTTAAAATCTGAGATTTAATTTGTCATCAAGTATATATAAATCACAAATGTTTTTTAATTTTTTTGTCATTTATAATTAGAATATATTTAAGAAATATTACTTTTTGGAAAAATATCAAATATTGGAAAAAATATTTAAGAAAGAAATTATGGATACTATATATGTGCTAATTAATCAGAAATATTTTATTTTTAATTTAACTTTATTTCGTCTATGCAGCTATTAATATTTTTTTTTATTATGTAATTATGCTTTTATTCATTTATTTTTATAAATAAGACTATTAGAAATAATACTATTTTTATAAGAAATACTAACTGATAGATAAATTCTAATCCTTTCATGCTTTCTATTTATTAAATTCCTCGCAAAATCTTTTTATTGTATAATATCTCTCAATAATAATATTCTTTGCACGTTATAACTTTTATACCTAACTACGAATAATCTTAGAATATATGTATACATGAAGGCAGATCATATTTTTCATACTTTCTTCGCATTTATATATCTTTCGATCTTCACCAAGCTTCCAGACAAAAATTTCATCTTATTTTAAATTTAAATACGTCGCGCCGTCGCGACTTATTTATTTTGAATTTATAGACGAACTTGAGAAAGATCTCTTACTATTATATCTTTCTCGATTTCTCGATGTATAAATATTGAAGAATTAATTATAATAAATTACTATTTTATCCTTTTCTGTAATGTTATATTATATGTTTCTTATACACAAAATTATATTATTACATTTTATATTTCTTTTATAATTATTTAATTTATTTTACAAATTTTAATTATCATAATAAGTTAGTTTTCTGAATAAATAGTACATATGCACTATAGATAAATAGATATATGTATTGTTTGCAATTAAATGATAAGGATTGCTATAAATATAAATTAACGAATAGATCAACTAAACAAATTTAAAAAAAACAAATAAGAAACATAAACAATAAAGACATGTTACATTTTGCTGACTTACAATCGTATATTGGGATTGATCTGGAGTGTAACGGCATGACTAATCGGCCGTAAATCGTGTAACAAATCCGGTAGGATTCAGGTTCGTGGCACGTTGCCACGTTGGTGAACGTCATGTACGAGGTGATAATAAGTGGATCGTCGTGAATCTTCAACCAGTCGCATATACTGACTATGCCGACATTACCGATTACCATATCTAACATTGAAATTAAACGTCGGTTTGGTTTAATTTTGAAAGCGAAATATACTTTTAATAAAATTTGATGTCGACAGCAGACGAGTCAAGAGGATTATTTAGGAAACGAGATTGATTTCACAACCACAATTATATGTAGATATATATATATATATATATATATTTTTTTTTTTCAGCAATGATGCTCCATTGCTAACAGAAATGAGAAAATTATTTTTGTGCAATATTCGCGTCTTTCGAAATTACACTAAAAAATATTAAATTTTAATAAATATTTGTTTGAATAGTTCTAAGTAAATATATTTACTAAATATATATTTATTTAACACAAAAATCATTAATTTTGATTCAATTATTATTTGTTTTATTGAGTAAATGTTTATTTAACTGTAAGTAAATATTTATTTAACATGTAACTATTTAAAGAAATATATATTAAGATTGATTTAGTGAATTTTTTCCCAGTATAGTTATATCATACTCATAATATGCATTTGTAATTAGATTATCGTCAGATTAATAAATTATATAACGTTGCACATGCTTTTCTAATTGTCACAACTGATGCCAGATTATAGATCACTTTACATACTCTCTTTAATCACATTGGCGAATTTCGTAGTAAAACTTTGTTTCAGACATTTGTTCACCCATTTGTTTTATGATGACAATTGAGTCGGATTTGAATTAAATTTAACTTTACAATGTTATTTGACACATAGCTGTTCAGCAAAAATTTTCTAACATATTGAAAAAAATTGTAAACTATTACTCTCTGCAAATATATAAATATAATTGCAAATATATTACACTCTTTGTATCACATTTATATGAATTTATAACAAATATCAGAAAAAATATCTAAGAAATTAATAAAGTTTAAGATATAATTTTGATTACATTACTATGACATACAATTAAGTGATAAATCTTATATTATATATCAGAAAAATAATTATATTACTACTTAAGACTACTTTTTAAATTTTTTACAATCAAAAAAATTTGCTTGTAGAGATGGACGTTATAATGCTATGCATCTTCACGATGTCCTTCGTGAATATTTCGGGATATTTTCTAAAGAACATGTGCATTTTCTATCTTACATATCGCGTGCTTTTATGCGTAATCGGGCGCGTGCCCTCTAAAAGATTGTCACAATTCTAATCAATTCGACTATAAATGTATTCTGAATGCTGACAGTAGTGTACACAGCTGCTACCTCATAATTCATCTGTGATATTCCGTGTTGTTCGAGTTGGCAGTGTCTTCTGTCGAAAAGACACTTTAAAACGGGCCAAATTCTTTATCCCAAGTGTACAAAATGACAAGATGTCATATTATATATGTCTGGTATTTCCTATAATAAACACAATTTTACAATTATATTTTACACGACCGTGTCATAACAGTTAATAATAATTTAATGCAGTACGTGAAAATATTATGTAAATGTAATTTATTATCCGATTTTATTTTGTACATTCTACGAATGTTGGTTTTTATGAAAAATCAAATTTTTTTGATGAAGAAGAAAAGTATTCAGATGAATTACGCGATCTAGATGTTACAAAAACATTTCTCAGTAGAACTTTTTAAAATATTTTTTTATATTACTTCATCATTATATTACTCCGTATTAATCCACATTTTTCATCACTATATATAGACGGATGTAGAATTTAAATTTAGTTTTCATTACGAAAAAGAATTTTTAAAGAAAAGGGCTTTTCTTAAGTTTCTTACTTTAGATTAAAAAGAAATCTAGACAATTGAGAATGGAATCGTGTGAAAGCATTTAGTATTTATATAACTTATTACTGAGAATGAAGTGATGATTTGCAGTCATGAAAATATGCGGCATGCACGAACATTTCTTGAATGGATCTCCGTTCTATATTTCAATCTGTGAATAATACGTCTCGGTTTGTGATTTCAGTGAAGTCGTTGACATTGACATAGAAGACAACGGCGATGGCACAGTCAACATTTACTATACTGTTGCTGATGCGGGAGACTACACCCTTAGCATTAAATTTGGCGGTCAACCGGTGCCTGATGGATTCTATACCTTCACAGTGAGCAATTACAATATTTTATAATCTATCTTGCGAAATCATTATCCTTTTACATTTGTTTGTACAAAATTAATATAAAAAACTAATAATGTTTGAAGTTTACGTGAAATTCTTTATTCAGCAATGTACATTTTATGATCAATAATAAAAAAAATAATTGAAAATTAAAATTTCTATAACTAAAATAATTTTTTGGAACTTTCTTGAAAATTGTTTGAAAGTTTTTAAAAAGATTTATCATTTTTATATATTTTTGTTATTTTTTAAATTAAATTAATTGCTATTTTAAATTGTATGTACCATATTAAAGAAATTCTTGAATTTTTTCCATGTGTATTTATAATATAAAGTGTTTCGGCAAATATGCCAGGTCCATCCAGTAATGCAAAATAATTACAAGGAGATAGACTGTAAAACGCTAATAAAATTACCGCATTTTAATATTATTTAATGTTTCCAAAATTTTTTCTATAAAACAATATATGATGAATACGAATTTAGAAGTCAAGTTTAAGTTTAATGTTTCAAAATATACTAATATTTTTGCAATCAATTAACAGTTTTTAACACGAGATCTAAGAACGGAACGACGGATGCGTCTTGTAACTTCGTTTTAAAATATTTTCTCTTGTAAATCGGTTTCCTTTGAAAAGTCGTAAGACAAAGGGTAATAATACGTAAAACTTCCTCGTAATCGGCTTCCCGATGTCGATCCGGATGCCCGGTGCTCTCGTCGACGACGAGCCCCGGGTGGGTGGGGCGCGAGGTGTATCTAACTATAGAGGCAACACGTACTGCAGGATATTGTCGCGTAGTCTCCAGTGAAACAGTCCACTGCGAAGACTCATCGGGACCGCATCCGCCGGCTCGTTATCGCACAAATCCTCGCCCATCATCACATGGACCGCCCATCATCACACGTCGCGCTGTAACACGAATTCCGCTCCAAGTAACACACACATGCATACATCTTTATCTCTCGCTATATCTTCTCTATCTTTGCACATCCCTTCCCATCTTACAGATCAACTGTGTATATGTGTATGCATGTGTATCTGTGCGCACGCGTGTGAGTGCTGCCGTCATCAAGTGGTCCAGAGTGCCTCCGATCGTAAATGCTGGAACGCCATTAACCTGCTAAAAGTGGACAGTCACGAAGAACTTTTATTAATCCACATGATGTTTTAATCAAAACCTATCTAATCTAATTCTGTAAACATTGAAAACTTTTTCTTTCGAAATACGAACATTTCGTAATTTAAAATGAGTTAAATAATAATCCCATACAAAGAGCACATTTTATCCCACGAGATCTTTGTGCGAACGTTCTCAAGACGTTGGAACGATTTCAGGATATCTTTCAGAATGTTTCTTGAAGATCTCTGTGCTACATGGGAATATGATCAGAAATACATAGTTTTTACATTTTTTTACCAATTTAATCTTTTCTACTTATGTTTTATAATAAATAAACGTAATTAAATATTATTTTTTAAATCTTTTCACTTATTACATATTTTTATCATGTATTAATACAAACAGATATATACGGTCGGACATTGTTCGCCTGTTTATT
>NW_017306018.1:2549218-2556822 GCF_001594115.1 Trachymyrmex septentrionalis | reverse complement strand
AACACACACACACATATATATATATATATATATATATATATATATATATATATATGAGATAAGATATCTTTCTATCTAAGTAAAGATCGTTGAAAAATTTATTTTTTTTCTACTTTCTCTTGTATTCTAGAAAATTTATATTTTCCATCTTCATCTTTATCAAATTTGACTTGTCGTTGCTTTACTTTGCTTTAAAATCTAATTATTTCGACGCGAAGAGAAACGCGATGAGTTGGAACACGATCTATGCCGGTGATATAAATGCTTGCATATTCATGCGACCGCCGTGTCGTTTTGTGACACCTGCCCAATTAACTCACTAAACTTCAATGCTTGAGCAGTGTCAATTGTTTCAAGATACGTGATTCATTTCTTAGTTCATGTGGATTAAAGTGATATTTTCAATTTTACATCTTTGTTGTAGATATATAATATGTATAGCCAATCATAATTTATTTCCAACAGTCAGTAGAATAGTTTGAGAAATCACAAATTATTTCTTAAAAATTTTACTAATCGTTACATTTTATTATTTGATATACAGTTTCAATAATAACTTTACGCTTTCTAAATCATTTATTTATTTTTTCGCGTCTTTTTACTATACATCGCATCTGGAAATAAAAAATATTTTAATAAATATTTTAAAATTAGGAAAACGTAAAATAAATTTTTTACTTCACAATTCACGATTGATGGAAATAGTTTAAGACAACACATTTGAGACAAAATTATTATTTTACGTCAAGAGAAATTTGAATTGCACAGTAAAGTGACAGGTAGCGTCACGCATCATAACTCTTCGCGACTGTCGCGCATAAATAATAATATTCAGAAATGTACAACGTGTTTAACGATCGATCTATTGTCTAATAAGATGACATCTGGTAAGATGTCTATATTTTTGGAATATTAATCATATTCTCCATATTAAAGCTACGATCCATTTTGAAATCCAATACGTATCTCGATACCGTTTATCCTCCACTGAGAGCTCCTAGACTATTTCGAGTGCGAGTCAAGCTTCCCCAAATTTATAAGCAGAAACGGAGTGGGTGGCCAAGGGAGACGGGGGAGTGAATTAATACCGTGAGTTAAATTAAACCCCGTGCCACGATTTACAACGGTGACTTTGTGCGACACATTCCTGTTGACGGCTGGCGCCGACGTTTGCTATTATTTCTCGTTTTGCAGGATCGGTATTAAGCCGAGTTCTGAAATAATTGTTGTAAACATTTTCACATTTTTTAATCATTTATAAATGAAAATATAATTAATTTGGTCAAAAAATACAGTAATAAAGTATCTCTCTTATATATAATATGTTACGATTTAAAAAATGATGCACATCCAAGTAAAAGCTGCATAAATAATTGCAGATGCTTTATAGGGCATTAAGAAAACTGTGAATCTCTTACTTTAATGTCAGTTTAATATAGCTGAACTAGTCGTAAACAAAAACATGACATTGTATTTGGGATTTATCCAAATTTACTGTTGTTGGATACATATTACGATAACGGATCTGATATTTCGCAACTTTATATGATGTATGTAAAATATTGCAGACTGTGTTATCAATTTTGATGATTTTATATATTGTTATTTAATAATAAACATTTAATTAAGTATATTTAAAGTATTGACATTTTATTTGCTATATATTTCGATTATATGGAATTGTATAATTCGATTATACTATTTATTACTCTATGTGACATTGAGTCGTAAATTTATCATTTTGGAGAAATCTAGAAATATATCACATAAGATTATTAAAAAATCAATTTCTTATAATAATGTCTTCAATGATCCACGAATTGATTTATAGATTTATAGACAGCATAATGGCATCCACATTGTGCTTTGTACTCTTCAATTCTTTTGTAATGTGTACGAGTGGGGGCTGGGCATCTATTATAGTACATGAAATTCAGTATTGTGCCCGGAATTACTACTTGGATAGCAGAGAGGCGCGAGTTTCGTGTCGGCCACCGACGCAGCTGGGCGTTTCCTCGTAATTCGGTGAAGCCGATGTCTGATAGTTAGTAGTTAGGTACGCGAATTCACAACCAATCAATCAAGCAATTCCTTATAAAGGGAGAGGAAAAGCCCGCGGTCCTCCGGGAGGCTTAGAGTATGGCGCTGGTTTTGTGTCGATCGCAATCGTTTGCGGACTGAGTGAGTGATACGAGTCATCGCGACAAATTATCAATTGAATAAGAAATGATATTGATTTGAGCGAAATAGTTGACAAAATAATAACGTCTCATTTTTTTTATAAATTACTTAAGTTCTTTTGCAATTTATCCAAATTAATAATAGTAATATACAGCAGTGATGCGCAACCTGCGGCTCGCGGGTCGCATACAGCTTACTTGTGTAGAATTTCTTGTCGGCCCGCCGACTCATAGCCGAAAATATAAAATCATATTTTTTATTTTATGCATATAAAATAAACGTTATGTGGCCCGTAAGATTTTACTTATTTCTGAAAAAAATGCTCTTTGAAAATAATCCTTTAAAAAAAGGGTTGCGCATCATTAATTTACAATATTGAATAAATTAAAAAAATGCTTTAACATACCTACTTTTGTAGAATTTAAACAAAATCAAAAGGGGGAAACATTATATATGTCGTATGATATCTAATCCAAGATGATTAAATAGTTTTTGGTATACTAGAATACTAGAATTTTTATTATAATACTAGAAATCTTATTGTATGAAATTATAATCTCCTACCTTTATATATGTGTAATTTATATAGAATCATGTATAAATTATATTTTTAAACAATTTCAAAAATAGATTATTCAATGTCTCTATTTCTTCTATTTTATTATTTGTATTTTCTTTTGTAAGAATTAAGGAAAGAATACTTTATAATAATATTATTTTTATATCATCGTGTCGCATTTTGCACCATGAAAGCGACTATTTATGTATCACGTTCAGAATCTCCCCGAAAGCTAATTTTGGTTTCAGCTGCAATATTGCGTCTCGATGATCAACAGGCTTCGTATATATAATATTTCGTATCTCTTAATTGACAACGGCAGTTTACGGAATTCGATTGTCTTGAACAGGTTTTTGCCTACATATTTATAACTGAAAAGAATATAATTTTTTCTTGTAAAATAATATATAATAAGATTTACAATTAATATATATAATATATGAGATAATTAAATAGTTTTGATATTATAAACAATGTTAGATTATTACGTATCTTCAAGAACAATTTTTTTCTCTCAAATTTTCTCTTTCCTAATTTGATAAATTAAGTAATTGATACAGTTTTAAACTCATTACCTAATATAATATTGACTTTTTGATAGGATACGTTTGCAGGCCATGAAAAAATACATAATTTCCAGAACTGTTTTCTATTTATTAAAGCTATATTGATGTATTTTAAACATTGCTTTATTTTCTAATTAAATCAATGATTTAAATGTTATTGCAACAACATAATCCACTGAACTTAAATGTAACTTGTGATTTATAGCAGAACTAACTGCAGCGGAATCGCGATTGCTTTAATGCGAATTCATTATAGATGCAGGCTTCCTGTGATGATACGAATTTTGCAATAATTTGAATGTGGTTACATAATAAATTCTTTACACGCATCGCACTTTGGCTTGTGACCAGCATCGAAATACGTAGATTCTATCGTAATGAGATGTAACGTACACCATCTCCCCCGATTTCGAAAATTCCTGCACTCCTTTTTCCTGCAAAGATTTCGCAAGAATTTTATTAGCACTCTGTAAAAAAAAAAAAAAAAACAAAAGCTTCTAATACTTGGCGTTTCTCCAGCACCAAAATATCGATCATGCGATATCGCGATCCATTGTCGCCAGAAACACATCTTCACGTCGTAATCCAGTCACTCACGTTTTTATTAATAACTTTGAATCTGCATTTTTATAAAAAAAAAATTCTATCTAATGTACTTTACTAAAATGCAGTTTATTCACGTACTTAAAGAATACATTTAATATAAATTATTCTATAGCAAATTGTTCCATTAAAAATGTATAATTATTTGTAGTCTAAAGTGACTACGATTGGCGAAAAGATATTGTAGATGTCAATGTCGTTAACTAATTTTTCAATTTCAATGACATTCCAGGCATCCGAGGAGTATCGGGAACATAGCACGCACAAAACTCAACGAGGTCGCAAAACACGGCAGAAACAAAATCAACACGTTGTCGAGCAGCGTAGCACAACCCTACAGGAAAGCTCTACTGTCACTACAAAACGTAGCAGCCAGCAGGAGCTATCAAAAAAGAATTTCAACGTTATCCGATTGAACTCCATCCCACTACCTCTCCCGAGCGGAGGCACAGTTACTTGTAAGTAATATATTCCGCTCGTATTTCTAGAAACATTTTTTTTAATTTTCATCCATTCTAACTTTGCTTTACTATTTATTTCAATATTTACTCAGTCTTTTTCGTAGTTGTTGCTACATAATGATATACGTTATGAGTGCATCCTGCGATTGGTTGGACATATAAAAATTAAAATATAAAATATAAATGCAAATTATAAATAAAATATAAAAATTAGGATCGCGTTTATCACTAATTTAATGCTTTTCTATTTCATACGAAGGTACAAAGTGTTAAAGTGCTTTTTTATTTATGAAAAAGAAGAGATTTTATAATTTTAATTTCAATGCATAGCAAGTGAGTATAGCTGTATGACTTAATGTTGTCTCATACTACTGCACTTAAAGATTATAAATATTATTTATGACTATTACTATACTAACAATACTATTAAGAACACTATTAAGAGATAATAATAATAAAACTTTTAAGTAATTAAATCTCGTTAACTGTTATCGATGGCGGACAGAATTTGTAGGATTGTCTGACTTATTATTAGCTCACACTACTTCCTCGCTCTACTTCGAATGACGCAGTATTTTCTTATTTACTAGTATAAATCGCGTTTTTTTTGTATTCACTTTTCTGTTTAATTAATAATTATACAATTATACAATAAGGATCTTATTATAACAAATATTTTTATTATCTTTCGAAAAAAAATGGATATTTTGGTAAATTTTTTATTAATTTTTTAAAAATGCGCTTTTGAAATGACCACTTATTTTAGATATATCTTTTTAAATGTATAACTGCATATAGTAAAACAAACTTGTTCTCAATGTTGATCGAACTGTAAATAATATCGACATAATATTTTCGCAGCAGTTAGTTTATTTAGTCTATTTTCTATTATTAGTTTAACTAGCAATAGTCGAGCAAACGTCGACTGGAACGTCTATTTGCTGCGCGGAAATAAATCTCAGATTTTACTGCGCAATGTGTGCTGCTCTGCTGAGATTTTACGATACGGATTCTTCCGCCTTGCAGATTTGGCACGTTTTATGTGCTCTTAAATTTTTGTTTGAATACAACTTCCCCTTTTTTTTCTGCAACAATGAATACATATGTCATTCTTAAATGTTTACTTAACATGACGAAGAATATCATCATTAATCACGCGTGCGCACTAATGCCGCATTTGACTACTCGTACCCAGATGTATTTGATGACTTGATGAATGTTGAATTGATTAATGATCAACGATGCAGTTCCACGTAACACTTCAAAATTGAATTAAGACTTTACCATAATAAGATAATTATTGCTGCTAAATAAATGGAACGATAAGATTAATTTAAAAAATATTAATTATTAATTAGACTTCAAATTTAATCGCTAATGAATTAATAGTAGGGGAACCTGAATCGGTAGTTGTAATTATTGAATAATGATGGAAGGATATAAAAGAAAAATTTACTTGCCAATTTAATTTTCTTAACAGTCGTAATAAACACAATGCTTTTGGCATAAATCATTTTATACAACAATCTAATATTATATCAGCAACCTATAATAAAAAAAGAGAATGCCCTGTTATATATTGAATCATAAGCTTTTCGACAATTATTTTTGTATGACAATCAGCTCCGGTTTTCCCCCAAAGCTAATGGTATTTAGTGAAATAAACGTTTCTTGGCTAAGTAAGCTGAGCGTCAAGGGAATTGAGAGATCAACGGTAAGCCCCTGTTGCTGAGTAACGTTATAAGTGAAACAGTTCTCTCTGGACGTGGAGCTTACTTTAATAAATAGACCAACGATGACGAGTAATGTGATTCAATTATATGTAATGCTTCGCGATTGACCAATGCGTATTCAAATGACAGACACGACGGATTCGTATTCGCGCTTTATCCACCACCTTGCCAAAAATATGGCTGGACAGCCCGGCACGTGGAAGGATGGTATGTATGTCGGATAAGTGCGACGCACTGTCCGCGATATTAATATTGGGTGATTAAGTGGCTCCGGATGCTCGTACCCGTGGCTGGTCCAAAGCCGAGCCTCGAGATTCCGAGCGACCGAGGACGATGGCAGGTCCAGAAAAAGATCGATCCCTTCCACGTCCACTAATTTGCTTCTTCATCCCCTGGTCCGGGTTTCTCTCGGTATGCGAAGATCAACTGGAGCGATTTTCCGGTCGACGAACCCGCACGATTTGATTCCGGACGGTGGTTTACATCTTGCCAAGAGATCATTATCTTGTTGCTGGAATCCCGCTGCAATCTTGTATGCAAATATGCTTCCGTCTTCAATTCACAAAATAATAATATTTTTATTTTTCATGATGCTAATATCACATCTAGGAATACAGAAACTAGGGACGGAAGTTGGATTAGGATGAAAGATCATTTTGAATCAGGTCGTTAATTTTCTGGCGGATTACGCTAATATCTTCGAGAACTTTTGACGCGCACCAATGCATACATGAATAATATTGCACGGTGCGAGCAAGCGCATCACGCTTGTCCGTAATTACTCAGGCCCAGCCGACACCCGTTCCTCTTCATCATAACGGCTGTGGCGCGTGTTAAATGTGCAAGTCGTGCGAACCGATTCGCTTGCTTGACTTCCTTTGGTAAATGAAACGATAATCACGGAAGCGTAGACAGGATATTACACGTCAAAATTCTCGTCTTGTCTATCTTGAGAATTCCGGGATTCCTTCCACGTGATAATTTACGTAACCCCCTGTAAAGAAGGAATGAAAAAGGGAATGGAAAAGAATCGGAGATGCAAGATATTTCAAAAATATTTAAAAAAAATATTTCTCTGCGACTTTTATGTTACGAGTTTGCTTAAAGTCGAAACCAAATCACTATATCACTTATTATATTATTAATGTGTAATGTATATTTATTCTTTCCTGCGTATCTCGAACGTAATTCTTTAAATATACATAATTAATATGTAATTCTTTAAATTAATCCTTTGTAGGCACACATATTTTTATTTTACTTTGTAGCCTGGATCTTTTTCGACCATCCCAAATTTTTTTACTGTTTCCTAAGCTTTCAGAAAATCTAGAAAAAAGTCGGAATTATTTTTCAACATTTCTATTATTATATATTGCCAAATAGTTATTTAATTCAAATGTTAAAACTTTTATTTAAGAAAAATTAAAATTTATACCAAGAAATTTTATAGTAAAATTTCATTTGAGTAAAAAAAGATCCAGTGTGGCTATATATATATATA
>NW_017306018.1:2525153-2549118 GCF_001594115.1 Trachymyrmex septentrionalis | reverse complement strand
TATATATATATATATATATATATATATATATATATATACACAAAATGTTAAAATTAAACAAAAAAATTAGAGTGAAAAATACAAAGTGTTACACATATTAATTTTTTTAATTACGAATAAAATAACTCTTTTCTCATTCTTATATAGCATTGGAAGATGTACTTATCAAGTTTCTACAAAACATTTTTGGATGCAAAGAAAACAGAGATAGTATTTCTAATTATAAGAATAAGAATAATAATGTTTCTTTTCAAGTTATAATAATAATTTGTTTAATTGAACCTCGTCACGAGAAGTATCACGTTCCAAAGACGACCTCGAGCCTTCTTCTTTAGCAATCAAAAGCAATATCCCGAGCGCCTGGCAATAACGTCATCGCATGCACGCCTAATGATGGTCGCGTCGTCGTGTTCCCAATTTACCCCGATCGAGCAGACCCGTCCAGCGTTGATCCCGTCACGTAACCAGCTATGCAACCGATCCATCCTCAACTCGACGAACTAGCGGTTACTACACACATACACACGCGTGCGCATACACGCACATACACACAGCGAACGCGTGTAATATATGTATATAAAATATACTTTCATACATCGATATACCTGTGTCATAAATTTTCACGCACCAGGTGCAGGCGCCGCGACGTCGACCATCCGCTTCCTCCCACCAGCCGCGGAATCCTCGGATTAGCGCGTGCGTAAACCTCCATAGGTACACCCTGATTGTGTATGCGTGTGCAGATATATGCGTTGATCATATTCCTGCGTACGTGTGATCCTCATGTGGCACAGCCAATAGAGAGGGACAGGTCACTTGTAAAGAAAGACGAAATGAAAGAGAGGGAGAGAGGGAGGGAGGGAGAGAGAGAGCGAGGGAGAGAGAGAGAGAGAGAGAGAGAGAGAGAGATTAGGATTGAAAAGGGAAGGAGGGAAAGAGGAACGAGGATGTTTGATGGACAAGGTAGACTGACTATTGTAATAGGCAATACGAAACTGGCGTCTGGTAGCTAACGCTGGAAAAAAAGATCACCCAGCCAGATCGACGGCCAGCTCTCATCGTCCTCGCCGCCGACCGACTTTGGTGCTCGTGCGACCGTCAGTCGTGCCGGAGATGCGCCCTCGTGAAGTCGACTGATAGGCGCCATCAGGCTGGAGACCTCGCGAACGAGATCGCTGGAGAACGCCGGAAGACATCCGTTCGGTCAGTTGGTCGGTGGGTCGGTTAGTGGGTGGGTCGGTTAGTCGGTCGGTCTCCTTAAATTGGTCTCTTCGGTTGCCCCGCGGAACCCCTCGGGAATTCTTGATTTTTTTTTTTTAGCGCAGACGTTTCAGTACGGGAGAAGATTTATCAACGCCGGTCTATTCAGGGGATCTCATCCTAGAGGTGTTTACCGCACATGACGGCGCGCTCGTAACTGGAGCCTTTCATTTAATCATCTCAACCGATATTTGGAAGTGCTGTAAGATTTTTTTTTTAAATTTGATTTTTTCTCTGTAAAATAAAGTATGTCTACAAGGCAAAATAAAAAAAAGATGAAATTGGTTTTGAATTAAAATAAGCTATTCTAAGCGAAGCTGACTTGCATACTACAAATCCAAGTGTACGATAAGTGCCTTCATATGTGTGTGATTTAATTTTTCCGTATAAAAATGACATACTGTGCAACATATACAAAAATGGATTTATACTTATAAAGGTGTAGCGTATATAGTGTTATTTTTTTACAGAAAAAAATACACACATATATGAAGACACTGATTGTGCACTTGGATTGCAGTATACAAATCAATTTTTTTTTATCGGAATTTATTTTAATAAAAACGATTTTATTATTTTTTTTTATTTTAGACTCGTAGACAAATCCTATCTTTATTTTACGCAGGAAAAATCAAGTGTAAAAGAAAATTGTTTGCAGTGTCTCGTTATATGTACAAATCCTAGAAATAAAATACGTCGTTACTCTTCTGACAACATAGATAAATTTTCTCAACGTAATTTTTCTCTCGTTTAAAAAACCGCGATTAATTTTTGCGACGATTCAGAATAAAAAGATCGTGCAATCGCACGATCAGTATAACGATAGTTCATCAAGTGTTTCAACGGAAATTCTCGTGATTCTGAAGTGTACTCGTTGGAGATATGTTTTGGGGAGATAGAGAACCGGAAGTACCAGCCACGTGGCAGGAGGTATCGACCTTCTATAAAGCTTGGTTGAAGAGCGTATTCTTCAGCGAATTCAACTGCCCTGCGCGCGGACCGATCTGCTACGCTAAGAGCGTTCAAGAAAAGAAGGAAGTTCCGGGACCTGGGCTTGATTTCGCGCCGCTCGTCTTCCAGAGCATTTTCTACGTCGACACGAAAAAAGGTTTTGTCTTCAAGAGCTCTCTCAATTTGTCTTCAACTAATTCAGCACATAATATCTAAAATGACTTGTAATTCGTCGTATTTCGGAATTGTATTATCAGAGTAACCGAAAAATTATTTTACATTATCCACCACAAATTTGTGAATACTTAAAAATTAAATACTTAATAAATCTGCACGGTGCGTGAGTTTCGTATGTAACACAGCTTCTTCTGATACGCATCTCTGATCGAAAAAAATATCGGCTTATCATTTCCTTCTTTTTCTTTTTTAAAAAAAAATTTTGCAAATTTTCAAGATATATACTCAAATTAATAATCGTTTCTATACATTTTAAGATGCAATTACCAAATAAGTTTAACTTAATTATTAAAACCTATTAGGACAAGAAATATATCTTTCTATTTTCGAGGAATATTATTTACGTGCGAATTATTCTATATCTTTGAATATGAAACCGAGAGATGACAAACACAAACATTAAGTAGTTATTTTTGATATGAAATCTTGTTTGGGTGCGAAAGCTGCAATTTTGTACATCAGTGCCAACCAATCGTGGCTCGCTCGAGGAAACTATGTCGCGCGGATGTCCTTGAGATGTACCTGATGAACGCCACTTTACTCGTTTTCAGCTGAAGTGAAGATGCCTAGCGGAAACGTGGACAAGCCAGTTATCGAGGACAATCATGATGGTACGGTATCTATCAAGTACGAGCCGAGGGAAGAGGGCCTTCATGAGATTTATGTGAAATTTAACGGTGAACACGTCCAGGGTAAGTTAATCCATTCATCTCGCAAATTAACGGCGATTACGCAATCGTGAAGTGCGATCGATCACAGGAGGTTCACAGAGCATTCCAAGAATAACGCGCTAATGTACGATGCGTGTGCGATCCATACGATCCTGAAACACAGAAGCTATATGAAATTTCATTCCCCGTGTAATGGATCTCACGAGCGCCAATTTACGCTAATAATAAATCTCCCCGTCTGACAAATTAATTTACTTCACGCGACCATCATTAAACATAATATTTTCCAATTATCTCTCAAATAAAAAAAAAACATTTTTTATATATTATTTATTGTAATATCTCATTAAATCGATATTTAGACCAAAATTATATAATTTCACGAGTAATTATATAAATATAAAATTTTTTCAGGTAATCTCTCTATTTTCACTTTCTTTTTTTTTTTTTTAACAAAACTGTATAAATTATTTATGTCAAACAAATGTTTGTCTATATATGTGTTTTATATTAATATACGATTTTATTGCTAGGTTCTCCCTACAAATTCCATGTCGATTCTTTGGCGAGTGGATATGTAACAGCGTATGGACCAGGTTTGGTTTACGGCGTTTGCGGTGAACCTGGAAACTTCACCATCTCGACGAAAGGTGCCGGTGCGGGTGGTCTTTCGTTGGCTGTCGAAGGGCCCAGTAAAGCCGAAATAAGCTGTCACGACAACAAGGATGGCACGGTATCGGTATCTTATCTGCCTACCGCACCCGGAGAATACAAAATTACCGTTAAGTTCGGCGATAAGCATATCAGAGGCAGTCCTTTTGTCGCAAAAATTACGGGTAAGTAGATTAGAGATTTCGTACGAGACGAGATGAGACGAGATTTCTGCAATCTCGATCTCGAGCTCGAAAAATCTTGGAAGCATCTTGATCTCGAATCTTGACGAGATCTCAACGAGATTAGCAAAAAATAGTTTAACAAATGCAAAAGAAATAGTTTTATTTGTGAGTATAAATGAATGTATTTATTAAAATTTTTTACAAAAAAGTACTGTATATTACATAACTGGGTACCTCTATCTTAACACTACTCTTAAAATATAATATGAAGAATAAGATTTTAATATAATTTATATCAATGATTCTGAGATAGTCGCCACGACCATATTGAATCGTGACGACATAAACGACACGTTTATTTTTATGTGCTGTTTGTAAATAAAGCCAATGTGAATAAAACTAAATGATGAGATAGCTTTAAACATTTGTAAAAATTGACGAAATTTCGACGAGAATTTTAAACAATCTCGATCTCGTTATGCTAGATCTCAGTATTGATCTCGAACGTTACAAGTGATCTCGGTCTCGAATCTCGTCTCGCATGCGCAAGGGTGTCCTAATTGTTATTTCTTATAAAACTGAAGGACTAAGCTATTAAATAAGAAGTTATTATTCTAATGATATTTTGAGAATTTTTTATTAATATATATTAATATATTAATGTACCCCTATAACTCCTTGTTTCTAAAATTTTCAATTTTTTATAATGATTTTATAATGAAAAAATTAAAACAATTAAAAATTTGTCGTTTTTAGGCGAGGGCCGTAAGAGGAATCAGATCTCTGTAGGTTCTTCTAGCGAGGTGCAGCTGCCGGGTAAGGTGTCCGACGCTGATATCAAATCTCTAAACGCGTCCATCACGGCACCCAGCGGTCTGGAGGAGCCGTGTTTCCTAAAGAAGATGCCGGGAAGCGGTAACATGTGTGTGTCGTTTACGCCACGTGAAGCAGGCGAGCATACCGTGAGCGTGAAGAGAATGGGCAAGCACATACCGAATTCCCCCTTCAAGATCGACGTGAAGGATCGCGAGGTCGGTGACGCGAAGAAAGTTAAAGTTTCCGGTCCCGGTCTGAAGGAGGGTAAGACCCATGTGGAGAACAAATTCTCGATTGATACGAGGAATGCTGGTTTTGGTGGTCTCTCCCTTTCGATGGAAGGCCCGAGCAAAGCCGAGATCCAATGCAAGGACAACGAGGACGGCACTCTTAACATCTCTTACAAGCCCACCGAGCCCGGTTATTACATCATGAATTTGAAGTTTGCGGACCACCACGTCGAGGGCTCGCCATTCACCGTCAAAGTTAGCGGAGAGGGTAGCAACCGGCAGAGAGAGAAGATTCAAAGACAGCGAGAGGCTGTGCCAATTACCGAGGTCGGCAACCAATGCAAACTGACCTTCAAGATGCCTGGTATCACATCCTTCGATCTCGCCGCCACTGTCACGTCACCCGGTGGTGTCACCGAAGATGCCGAGATCAAGGAGGCCGAGGATGGCATCTACGCGGTAGCATTCGTACCTAAGGAGTTGGGCGTGCACACGGTGTCCGTGCGTTACAAGTCCATGCACATCCCTGGCTCGCCTTTCCAGTTCACTGTAGGTCCGCTCAGGGACGGTGGTGCGCACAGAGTTCACGCGGGTGGACCCGGTCTAGAAAGGGGAGAGCAAGGTGAACCATGCGAATTCAACATCTGGACCAGGGAAGCGGGCGCGGGTACTCTTGCCGTCTCCGTCGAGGGGCCTAGCAAGGCACAAATAGATTTCAAGGATCGCAAGGACGGCAGTTGTTACGTTAGCTACGTCGTTAGCGAACCCGGTAAGTTATGAGTGCCTTCTCTTTTTGGTTATACGCAGTGGCCATTGTCATTGGCGGATCCAGAAATTTGTCAAGGAAGTGATCATTGATTCGCTGCAAGCGAACATTTTTTAAGGTCAAATATGGAAAGTTTAATATGGGAGATGCATATATCTACTGATATATGGGGCTACAGTTTAACGCTGAATCCGAACGGCGCTGGTGATTGAAGGTGTCTTAATAATCAAGTGGGGCTATTTTCGGCTCCTTAAAAATCGCGTACGTGGATGCATGTAGGATTGAACCCTAGATCTACGTATCGCGAGTCAATCGCATCGAGCAACAGGCCACTCAACGGCTCAAATTATAATTATATATATTGAAAAAAATATTATTTAAATATATTTAATAATTAATAAAACATTTTATTTAGAATTATATTAATATAAAAAAAGAATAATATAATACGATCTATGATTTCTATATTTAGAAGTTTCTTAAATTAACAAATATTTCTGGATTCTAAAGAAGGCCATGGCCCTTGTGCTTCTTCCCCGTGGATCCGCCAGTGGCCATTGCAAAATTCTATGAAAAGTGGAGCAATATTTATGTTTAAAGTCATCGCACACGCGGATTATACGTTTCCAACGTAATTCGGAACTGTAACATTTACGAATTACCAATTCATCGTTTGAAGTATCCATAAAATGTTACAATATAGTGGTAAAGATGGACTTTTGCCAATCCATTCCTAATTAGTATGAGTCTAGTTGAAGATAATTTGCGTCTTGAAAAGACGGTAACACCGATTCCTAAGTATTTATGAGTTTATTCGCTAAATAAATTCTGTTAAACGACATTTACGCATACTTTGCACTTTGATAGATTATTCGCACGCGTATGCACCTAATCGATTGCGTACTGTCGACTGAATGACTCACGAGCGTTCCAAAATTATACGCCCGAATTTTATGGATCGCCGACGATGTCCACACGAACTAAATCACCCATGACGGGCGTTCGTTGGGTTTAATACGTGTAAATTTAATTATACGGTAATTAAATTATATCTAAATATTTCCTAGAATATAAAACGAAATGTTACTCTACTTACGGAAATTCTATAAACTAAAAAAAAATAGAGAATGCTACCGATTTCCAAAAATTTTTGGGATTCGACATCTTTTTTCAGCTATCTTTTTTCTAACAATTATTCTACGATTGTTTCATGATTGCATAGTATTTTTAATCTTAAACAACTAATAATATTTTTTAAATATAATTTTATATATAAAATAATTTGTCAAAGTATTTGTTTTATATCCAGGCCGTAAATGACTTGATAAAGTAGACAATGTACCTTTCGTCTTTAGTCTTAAATATCGTTGTAGTCACTGATTTTTGCAAATTTTTAACAAATTTTAATTCGTCTTAGTATAGTTATTATTGCAAGTTTTCTGTTAATATTGAGATACCATGTATTCACACGCGATCGAGTTTATATCCGCACCATAGTTACGAACGTAGATCAACGTTGGTCATCCACAAAGTGTTAATGAATCCGACTCGACTGCTTGTTGATCCGTCATCGTCCATAATGCCTCTCTACCCCTCTCTCCTGTTCTGTTGATCGTCCAGTTCTCTCTCTCTCTCTCTCTCTCTCTCTCCCCCCCCTCCTCTCTTTTTCTCAATTCCCGAAATATCACCGTCTATATTTGTTAAGGTGAATCCATATTTTGGCCCCGCAGTTGGCTACTCATGGCTGGACGCGGATTAGCACGCGATGGTTATATTTGGACCCCGTGGGAGCGGATTTTGACGCGGTGGGGAGACCGACGGGGACACGGGGGCGCGAGCAAAACAGAAACACGGGGGTGTGGGGAATGAAGGGGGAGAAAGCTCGCCGACGAATCGAGATCAGGATCGATCTGAGGAAAAGTAGTGGTACGCGACCAACCTTCGGTTACAGCTGCGATCGTTCGTCTCTTTTTTTTTCTTCTCCACTCTTACTTCCTCTTCGCTCCTTTTCTTTTTTCTCTTACGTTTTCCATTCCCCCTCCTCGATCGAATCCTTCCAACTACCCCTGATTTCCTCCTCGTTTGTCTCGCCCGCCAAGACTCCACGTGTTTCCTTCACGTTGGACTTTCATTTTCGGCGAAATCCGTGACGTAGTCCGGGGTCGATGGCTACCTTCACAGCCACCACGCAGATCGTCCTGACCGGAAACGAGTCACAGGAGTCTCAGCAAGGCGATGGTTAGTTCGATCCTTGGGCGGATATTTTCCTGAACTTTTCCTTCTGATTTGTTGGATAGAAAACACAGTTCGCTTTGAACGTTCCGTGATTTATTTAGCCACCGCTTATTTCATTCGGAAATAATGAACATGGCTACTTTGTAGATATCCTCAATTTCCACGTAAATATTAATAATTGTGAAGTAACAGTCTACGATATATTTCAATTATTTTATTTTTCTTTATTATATTATATTATATGAAATATTTCAAAACAAAAACTATTATTCCTTTAAAAGTTAATTTTTATTTAAATAATGCCCGTTTCTAATCAGTGCTGAAGATTAACTTTAATCTCGGTTCAACTTGCTCTTCATCTTTTTTTAATTCTTAGAACTAGAGAAAAAAAAATGAAAAGTTAATTGAACCAAGATTAAAATTTATATTGATTTAAATAAACAAAAAAATATAAATCAGAATTGAATATGGGTTATATTACATTTTCTTGAAAAACGTTGGGGACTTACTATTTAAAAAGCCTCATACTAGCAATACTATATTAATCCATTAATTTATTAAAATGTGCGTTGTTTGTTTTCAGGCGAATATAGGGTGGGAATCAAGTTCAACGATCAGCACATCCCTGACTCGCCGCACAAGGTTTACATCTCACCGGCGATGGGCGACGCACACAAACTCGAGGTCGCGCAATTTCCCGAAAGCGGAGTGCAGCCCGACAAGCCCTGCACCTTCCTGGTGCGCAAGAACGGCGCCAAGGGTGAACTGGATGGGAAGGTAAAATCGCCCTTTCCTCACTGATAACGAGAACAGTCCTTCGATTGTGACATTTGCGAGTTTAACTCACCGCGATACACCTCCTTGCGAAAGAGAGGAGGAACGCCGTAAATAACTCGCGCGCTTGTGAAATAGTCGCCACCACATTAGACCGCGTAGGTGGGATCGCAAACGTATTTTTACTGGTCGCCACATGCACATAGCTAGATGAGTCACATGGAAGATTTCGACACAAAGTGGTAGTGTTTCCGTCATCCTCGTAAGGGTACCTCTTGGTAGTCGCTGATTTGAAAGTCGTGCTGTTTTATTTTCTTCAACTCGACTTTTTGCGACTCAACGATCCACTAGAAAAACACTGAGTCATATGATGTCATATGATAGTAACTAACCTTTGGACACGAAGTATAAAATTTTTAGATTATATAGAAAGAAATTAAATGCTTTGAAATATGCAATATCGAGAAAAGATTTTGTATTTATAAACAACGCACCATTCAATTAGAATTCATTATGCCATTTTGATTCCGCTTAATTATTTAATTTTTTTCGTATTTGTATTTTATATATATGTACACACACTGTAGTACAGAATATTGAAAATATGTAAATATGATACAAAAAATAATACAAATACAAAATAAATTTTCTGTAATAAAAAATAATAGTAAGAAATTATCAAACTGATAAGAAATGCCCTTGCTCACAAATTTTGACGGGAAGAAACCAATTATGGAAATTATTTTTATACGATGAAAAGTTAAATGCTCATTGCCCAATTAACTTATACATTATTCATAAGAAAGTTTACTAAAGATTCTCGAAAACAAATTTTAATATATTTTAATAAATTTCATATAAAGATAAATTTTTGAAAAACTTTAAACTTTTTTCCGTTAGTGGCTGTAAGACGGATCTTCACTTGTATTTCAAACAGAATGTTTTAGATTACTTTAATGTTTAGAACTTAGGTGTAGTTTTTATAGCTATAGTTAAGGGTTAAAAGTTGATCTTCTGAGTCGCATTAATTATCCGTTATCCTTTCAGCTTGTATCACCAAGCGGCACCCAGGACGATTGCTTCATCCAGAGTATTGATGCGGACACATACTCGGTAAGATTCATGCCGACGGAGAACGGTATCCATCAAATCCATCTCAAGTTCAACGGAGTGCATATGTCGGGTAGTCCGTATCGTGTCAAAGTTGGTAAAGTGGACGCTGATCCAGCGGCGTTGCACGCCTATGGCAACGGTCTAAAGGAGATCAAGACCGGTCAGAAAACCGATTTCATCATCGATACCTGCAATGCGGGCAGCGGAGCGCTGGGAGTTACTGTGGATGGACCCAGCAAGGTCGCTATGGATTGTACCGAAGTCGAGGAGGGTTACAAGGTCAGGTACACGCCTTTGGTACCAGGCGATTATTATATCAGCATCAAGTACAACGGCTACCACATCGTCGGTTCACCATACAAGGTTCCTTGCACAGGTGCGTATTCTTTATGTACTTGCAATAATGTATGCATTATTTATAGCTTATTCTAACATTCCAAGTCTAAGAATACAATTTATAAATTATTATATTCCTAAAATGTAAGAATAATTTATAAATTATGCAGCAAAAAACTTAATAGAAAGAGCGGCAGTGAAAAAAATAAATACTATTCCAGGCGCGGATTTGGCGGAGAGAGGCGCGCAAGAGACAAGCTCGATCGTTGTAGAGACTGTGCAAAAGATATCGAAAAGCAAGCAGATTGGACCGGTATTGCCATTGTTTAAGTCTGATGCGGGCAAGGTGACGAGTAAAGGCATGGGCCTCAAGAAAGCTTACTTAGGAAAACAAAATCAATTCACTGTGCATGCGGGAGACGCTGGTATGTAATCGCAATCTCGTCTGTTATCGATTCGTATAAATGGTATAAAAATATATTTCTCATAATTAAGCATCGTTAACTTATTAATTGCATTTCACTCTAAATTCTTTAGATGAAATCTTACTTAAAAATTGAACTCTAGCCTTGAAAAAGAGTGGTTCAGTTTTCAATCTTCAAGAGTGAGATTTCACTCTTCAGAATGACATTTAGTCTAAAAGTTTTAGACAGCGTATCGTTTATATATTTTAATGAGTAAATCCAGATGATAATTTAAACAATGTACACCTAGCATGAGAGTTAATTAACTTTTCGAGTAATTATTTGAAATTGCTAATTAGTATTGTATAATTGTAGGTAATAATATTCTCTACGTGGGCGTGTACGGGCCCAAAGGACCATGTGAGGAGGTCTTTGTAAAGCACACAGGCCGGAACAATTACAACGTGAGTTACCTGGTGCGCGAGCGGGGCGAATACATCGTGATCGTCAAATGGGGCGACGATCACATCCCCGGTTCACCTTATAAGGTCGAGATTTAAGCCGAATCAGCATCCAGATCAGACGTAACGCGTCTGTAACCGCAACGACGGTCAATAAAATAGAGTCATGCGTCATTTCGTTGTAAATTGCATGGGTCTTCGAGTTCATATTCATCTTCGCCAAGTACAGAAACGAATTAAGTGCCAATTTAGATTTTCGAACGTAAATTTGTAATTTAACATTAACTATTGTTGAAAGATACGTCTAAAACGATCCGGCCTACGTTGAAACGACGCATGTTAAATCAATTTCTAGAATAGCAGTCGTACACAGAAGACAATTATGACGCTCTGATGATAAAATTATGATGTGACTTCTCGCCAACATAATTCATTCGTTCATTCTTTCAAAGTCTTGGGGATAATTTTGACATCTTAGAATTGACGATTTTTGCTGAATTCGCGAAACAGAGTAGAATCGCAATTAGAAGTTAAAAACGACGAAGGAACATGTAGGTCAATTACTGTTGTTTGTTCAAAAACACCAATCGTGCCTTTGATTCGATATGATACATACAGAGATATATTATTCGACAGAATCACACACATGCAGTACCATATACAAAGACATATGCTAAGACGCTTCATGTCGCACCCAAGTCAAATCTTGATTATGTTATATATTATTGATTATTGGGGAAACAATTGAAACGGTCCCTCATCGATTTTAATGAGTTTTATTATATAACAGCTAAAAATAAGACACATATTTTTATATGTTCTTTTTGCATGTGTATGTGTGTGTGTATGTTGAAAAGTTAGAACAACCGTTCATAAGTCAACCTTAATTTATAATGATGAGAGAGAAGGAGGAATGTATTAAAAAAAAATTTTTTTTCGACAAATACATAATAATTGCGAAAGCGTAAAATATCGTAACATTTTTCTCCTAAAAGATTCTTTTCATATATTATACAATTTTAATCGATATTTGATTAAAATTAAAATAGAGTTTGTCTTAATCTTGTAAATGTACAAGAAAGCATCCACAGATAAAAAGGTACATGTCTTATTTTTTACTGTTCTGCAATTCTTCAAAATCAAAATCAATGAAGGACAGTTTGGACCGTTTCTTTGTAAGTATAGATTAAATATACTGCAACTGATTATTATTATAATAATAATATAGAAGTTAAATAAATAATATATTTATTATATGGACTTTTTGTTTATACCATCGTATCCTTTTGCGAAAGCATGTTCTCATCTACGAAATAATAAGCGTGCAATACATGATATTTTTCTAATAAGTGAAGCATTGAGAAAAAGAGTATCATATATTATAGTTCGAGGAGTATAAATAAAAAAAAAGAGTGCATTTTAAAGGAAGCAAAAATTTGGAAAATCTTATAAGATAAATTAATTTTTCAAAGTTTATTTCAAAAAAGACAATTCTGTTTCACTACATTAATTGCAAAGTAGTTAATAGAAAAAAATTAAAAAGCGTAATGCAAATTACATTAGTTCAACTTTGTGATGTACGTCATTTAGTTTAATATATTACTTTTAAAAGTTATGAAATATAAACAAAAAATAATTTTAATAACAAAGTAATTGAGGAAGAAA
This sequence comes from Trachymyrmex septentrionalis, assembly GCF_001594115.1. Classification (NCBI taxonomy): domain Eukaryota; kingdom Metazoa; phylum Arthropoda; class Insecta; order Hymenoptera; family Formicidae; genus Trachymyrmex; species Trachymyrmex septentrionalis. The sequence continues at coordinate 2,536,363 of NW_017306018.1, read as the reverse complement.
TATGATATTTAAGTTATTATTGTTCAACAATTTTTTAATTTTGTATTTGATACATATTTATTCTACAAGCAATACATTTTATATAATTCCAAGTTCGATTTTTTATAAGGACTGTTTTATGAAATCAGCAGACTGCTCTTATTATATTGTACAGTTCCTCTCATTAATATTGCATTACTCCAAATCTTTCTCACGCATTTAAGCTACTTTGCACTTTCTGTCTTTTGTCTTCGTTACTTATTGAATTGATTGCGTGTCAAGATAACAAGATGAAATGAATGTAACCAGATAAGAATAATTGCCAATTTAATCGTCGCGTTTTCAGCGAGTGATTTATATCGCACGTTTACAAAAAAAATAAATAAAAGAAGCGGCCTTTCCATTTGCACTATGACAGCGGATATGCAATAGTCGGCGATTATTTTTAAAATTAATTGCCGAAGCTTTTTTTACGGCAACTTTTATCGAATGCATTTGCATACAATAGGAAATGCATCGCAGATAACTAGTCATCTCGTTCAGCATCACATCTGTAGTTGAATAATGCTACATCGTATTCGTAACAACATTAAATTATCATTTACCTGTGATGTTTCTATCGGTAAGTAATTGTGTACACTTTCTTATCTATCTTTGAAAAGTTCCCTCGAGTCTGCCGTGATCTTGATAAAGTTTGCTCAAACCTTGATCTAAATATAATTAAACTGCTATATTATCGTTGCATCAGAACGATATTAAATAATGCAATTATACCTTTCGAAGTAAATGCGAAATTTTGACGTAATCATATTTAACAAATTATTATGCAAATCATGAAATTTTTTATTTATCTATAAGTGTGGAGTAAAAACAGTTTTTCTAATATATTTAGGTGTAATTTGATAATTTATATCTTTTCGCAATATTTATTTATTTCTATTCATTTTATTATTAAACACATACTTTACATGAATATGCATGTATAAAGATTCAAAATTTATTATAATACATTAATAATTGTTCATTAAACACATCTGCGTATTCTTTCATTTATAAAAACACACATTTAGTTTTAAATACGCACATTTTTCTCTTTCCTACATATAATTCAGGCATAAAATTTTTTTAAATCTCTAAGTTATTGTCGTAGTTTTGAAATTAATAGCAAAATTTTATTATAAAAATTATAAATAACACTTATAAAAATAATCATCAACATGATATTGATTTTTTAAGATTTGAAAAGATTGAAACCAGAGATTAAAGTATAACAATTTAATCTTCATTAGACCTCTACATTAGACCTCTTCTTTTACTATTAACTATGCAATATTAATATTAATTAGAGAGTATATTTCTTTTTTATCTGTTACTCATGTATATCTGTTAACTCAGACAGCTGTCGCCTCACAATCTGTCCTTTATCACCTCCAATTAATCTTACACAAGCAGAAATCGAATTTGGCAAACCTTCGCGACTCGTGTGTGAAAATATTCGGTCCGCTGCACATTTCTGGCTCTCAATTTGTGTGCGCGTGTTCTTACTCTCTCAGAAGAAAGATGGAGAGCGGGTCAAAAAAAGCAGGGCGATAGGAAGAGAGAGAGAGGGAGGGAGAGAGACGTTAGGGGGATCGGAGGGGGTGAAAGGTACGAGAGCGACGAGAAGGAACGATGCGTGGAAGACGTCGCGAGGATTGCGCACCTGGATCTCTCTCACCCAGCTCTCGCGGCGACGCCCGCGAAGGTGTCGCAGGACAAGGGACTCGAGCGGCGGGAACGGAAGGACCTCTCAGACGCGGCCTGTCCCCCCCCCTTTGGTGAAAGGGGGCGGCAACACGCGATGCGAATCGAGTCCGCAGGCGTCGGGAACGTGCGGCCGACTTGCGCCGTGTGCGAGCGCCCGTCATCCCTTCCGCTCGCGGGGTTCGCCGAGCGAGAAACACGCCCCGTCGCGACGGCGTACAGCCTCCTCCGGGGCCGACGAAATCGCGGATCGTCCCAGATGCTCGCGAGCGGCTGCCACGTGTGGTCGCGTGGCCTTCGAGTCCCTCGCCGCTGTGTTTTTCTCCGTTAGAGGTCTTCAAGTACAAACAGATTGGACACCATACGTTTGCTCTATCATATCTTTCAGGATCTGCTTAAGATAGGATGAGATAGATCATGCATCAAACTGGGAGCACATACTTTTGCATAACGCATAAAGCGTAAGAAAATGAACTAACTAAAGTTCCTCATTTCTTTCCTTTTCATAAAATAAAGAACTCTGATCGGTTGAATTTTTTACGTCCTATGCGTTATGCAAGAGCGTGCTCCTCGTTTAAGATTGTACAAGATATACACGCATCTCGTTCTATCTTATCTCATTCTATTTTAAGTCGTGAAAATGTGCTGGACTAATCGGAAGTTGTGTAAACGTTGACATTTACAGTCCGCCACAAACTAATTAGAATTTGTCCAATTTCTTACTTGAGGAACTCTCTTATTGAGACTATACTACTAACTACTAGTCTACGTTACAATTGTGATCACAATTCGACGATCGGTTCAAATTGCGCTTTTCAGATTTCATAAATTGCAAAAAAAAAAAACATAGTCCATTATCGAGGATTAAATTATTTATGTTAATCTCATTCAAATATTTCGAAATATTAAGAAATCAATCTTTCATATTGATGGTTATTTTTGTAAATGTTAGTTATAATTTTTGTAACCAAATTTTACCATTAGTTTCAAAGTTACAATGATTCAAAGCTTTTAAAATGTAAAAATTACGATTCATTTGATGCTTTGAAGCATTCTTTTAATTGGTTAATTATAATTAGTAAAATTCTTTTTTCTGATCAATTAAATGCGTTGAAATATTTGTAGCATCGGTAGGCTGCATTCAAAGTCTGATGACGCATCGGATAAATTGCCCAATTGTATCGTAACAAATTCAATTATGTAATTGTGAATTTTTGCTATCAAACTGCGATTATATCAAGAGATAGACTTTTAAAATTATAATAAAATGTGTATGTGTAAATATACCTTTAAAATTACATTCAAAAGCGTTACAGTAGGCAAATAATGCCGTGTAGATTTGTTTGTCAGTCGACAAAATCCTGCGAATATGAATCATTTCAAAGATTTAACCTTAAAATAAAACCACAATATTTGAAATTCTCTATTATCTCTTAATTCATTCAAGAATTAGCTTCTATAAATGTTAATTATTGTGGGGTGCGATGGTAGAAGACTATCAAGGTATCATTTAAGAAAGTCGAAAAAGATTAAGATTTAAAATAAACCTGTAGATTTTATTTCTGATTGATGTCGACATCGATTCCTGTATCTTTTAAAAAATAAAGAACTCGCTACGACAATTACAAAATACATATAAAGATACAATAAATTTATAAATTCAAAGGCACATCAAGGAACACAATTCTCTATAACGGATATCGTTGAAAAATCTAAAAGATCGATCTTTCACCATTTCCACGTGCAATTTCTAAACATCTTTTCGAGCTTTGTCTGCACCTTGCATGCATCTCTTAGCCGTTGTTATTAAGATCGCCTACGTTTATCCTCGCGTTCTCCTATGGGTCTATATCTACGATATTACCCTCTTCCGTCCACAACGAAGTATCGCCGACAGTTCGACGGTAATGCCGAGCGTTTCCATTTTCTATGCAGCAGGATGGAATAGAGTTCAATGACTCGGAAAGAGAGAGGAAGAGAGACAGGAAAGGGGAGGGAGGCAGAGGCGTCTTTCGCGGCGTTCCGCGGGATTGACTGCGGACAGACGAGCTCGGGGCGAGCTTCTCGTGCGTGAACTCGCGCGTAAGTAGGAAAATGCGTCGCGGACGCGATGAAAAGCACGATGGAGATAGAGGCGGAGCTTTCACCGCCTCCACCTACGAGCCCACCTTTCGCGGGAGGTATGTCGCCCGGCTGGGTTTCCCGGACCTTTTCCACAACCTCCTGCTCCTCTCTTTCTCTCTCTCTCTCTCTCTCTCTCTGCCTTTTTTTTCATTCCCACCACCATGGTCCACCACCTCCACCTCGGGGAACGGCCCCGACATTTTCCTTCATCGACTGCCTCTTACCGGTGATGATGAATCCGCACCAGCCAGCCGGGTTTCTGCAGTCTACCTTCTTTAGAACGTGCTTATAGATATATGGAGTTATAAACTGGCAGTGGCTGGTAAAAGTTAAATAGAAAATGTAGTCGTTAAATTAAAATAGTAAATTAAACGAATATGTGGTTAGATAAATTTTGAAATAATACTGAAACTGGAGCAAGAATTGGAATGAGGAGAACGTTAAGATTGTATTTTGGAGCAGCGATAAAAACGCAACGGATTTAGCAGGATTATTAGTATGTAACAAATAATGTTGTAGAGATTATTCACGCGTGATCAACTTGGGAAACATGCAATCGCTGTTGTTCGTGCCATAAATTAAAGCTAAAGAGCTCTCACGATAATAGGATTGTTATTCTGAAAAAAAATTTGTCACAGCAGCTGGAAGATTATGTCGTTCTGTCATACAAACATTTTTTAATCTAATTTTATCTAATATTGCTGAAAGATTGATGGCAAAGTTTTTTATATTTTGACGAAATAAATGATAGATTTCTAATGGCTGTAACGTCCATTGTGATCATCGATTGAGTTCTAAAGTCGAGTCTGTAAATAACACAATGTAACTCCTTCGTCCACTTTCTCCTTCGATTACTGCCATTTATTTAATATGTAACCATCTCGTACGAAGTAAGCGAGGACTCCATAGGCACTCTTTTTGCTGCGTAAGAGTTCGTATACCGAGCCACCATCTTGCCATGCGACCCCGTTCCGCTCTCGCACCTCAAAGTGCATCCCGCCTGCGCCCAGCAGATTGCAGACTCTTTCCCTCCCTCTCTGTGAATCCGCCCGTGCGGATCCATACGGAGCGCGACGCCGAGCTCCACCTTCGTCGCCACTTTCACCGCCGCCACCTCCTCTACTTCCGTCTTCGCCACCTCTACTTCCGTCTCCGCTACCCGCCCCCCGGTACTCGTCTATTACACGGTTCGTAAACCCGGCGCGCCATTTTGCGTGACCCTTTTTCCACGAGGACCGCCACCACGGTGACCTCTTTGCTCTCCTCGTGATCCCGCCGATTCCCCTTCCGCTGCGGCTTTAATCAAAGCTCTTTCGAAGCGAGTACGTAGCACGGAGATAAGAAACGGAAATTAAACGTTAGACATTTACAAAACTCGCACACAGCAGTGTATTTTTATCAGCCATTCGCTCTCTCTTTCTTTCTCTTCCTCTTTTTTGCGGACGCGACTTCGTGACACAACTAAATTTAGTAAATTATTTCGTTCCGTGTTATGTAATTTTTTAATTTTTTTTTATCGTAATTCACAACTATGATTCTTACTTGAAAAATTTGCGAGGAAGCCGCTGTTAAGCGAGCAGCAAATCTTTAAAAAATGGTTGATATTATAATATGTCTTAAAAGAAAATTTTATTGTAAATTCGCACGATATATAGTTTTGTATTAACTTCAACACACTTGTATTACTTTTTGTATCTTTAGCGATACAATATCCATAACTTATTTAAATCATTTATCTAATTATTTTGAAATAGCCATAATTTTTCTGTAGTACTAATATTTGCAATTTCGTATCTGAGGAAAAAATGTAGAAAAGAATATTATTCTCACGAAAAAAAAATTTTTAATATTTTCGACCTTTTTCAATGTACGGAAATGTTAAATGAAATAAAAATGGAAAGGAGAGAGTATTAAATTGTTTGAATTCCGAATAGCAATCAATAATAGAAACAATAGTAATATGTCGAATAGAAACAGTAAATATTTTGTACGTACCTGTCGTATCTTCTTCTTCCAAAAAAAATATCTGTATCGTCGATTTGTGACTGGGGAGAAAAAAATAACTTGTGAAACGCAGCACGCACAATTGTACATTCCATGATCGTTTTATTTCGATTACAGAACAGCGATCGGGGGGGGACTTATTTCTCTTCTTGATCCGTTTAGTGTATTTACATTATTAGCTCGCTGGTGCATCGCGAGAGATTGGTTTGGCGATGATCTAAAAGTTCTGGTAATTATATGATCGACGAGCGTCGAAAACCGATCATTAGAAAACGCGTACTGTTCAAAGAAAAACTTAATTGTTACATGGTCGTGAATTCCGTATGATTTCGTATCAGAAAGAAACAAACATTAGCTAATCGGCTTTCTCCCGCGTCGTCTTCCTTTGCGTAATCTTAAGATTCCTTAATCCTTCGTTTGTGAAACGAAGATAATGATGTAAACGCGACTTTCGTCGACGCGGATTGGTGTCGTCGTCTGCATCTCGCAATTTTGTTATGTGTTTAACAGACGATTCTCTATAATACGTTTAATCCAGGATGTTTGCACGGAAAGAATGATTTTGCTGAAGTATCAAAAAATTTAGCTACACTGTTAAAAATATTCTTAAATTTAACTTTAACTTTTAAGTTACATAATTTGAACTTAATTTGAAGACGTTACATTAAATTTAATGTATTTATAGAAAGTATATTTGTGTACATAAAATTTAATAAAAATTTATGAAATTTAATGTACTTTTTATAAAATTTTACTTTATAATTACATTAAATTTCATAAATTCATTATATTTAAGTAACTATGGTAACTTAATTTTCAGTCAAATCATTCATTAATTTTAATTTCGTTCATAACTACGTATAAAAAAACCTCGTGGTTATATTTCTAACAATGTAGATACAGTGTAGATACATCTGAAAATAATTTTGTTAGAACATCAAAATTTTCAGATAGAACACTCAAACTGCTAAACCGTCAAAATTTGTTTGCAATTCTGGCAATCAGTTTGAGCGTTCTATCTAAAAATTTTGATGGTCTAACAAAATTATTTTTAAATTTGTAGTATATTTGTATCTAGTTAAATTTTTGGATACTTTAGTAAAATATCTTCATGTATAATATATAATGATTGCTCAATAAAAATAATAAAAATTATTTTCGTGTGCCCTGCAAATATTTCAATTTTAAAAATTGCAAAAACATCAAATTAAATATTTAAAAAATGAGATTGACAAATCCATTGTCAAACCGGAAAAATCATTGAGAACGGATTGATAGTTGTTTAATTAGAAATAATTAATTTATAATTACAATTTCAATATATAACAAAAGTAGAACAGTACGGCAAGGTTCACGGAAAAATTGATTAGTTTTCGGAAGGGACGGCGAGTTCGTAAGTATAAGTGAATATATCGATTGCGATCGTTGCAGACGCGCAAAACTGCATCGGGTGATCTTGGAGCGACGCTCGGTTGATGATCGTTAAGAACTAACGGAGTTAATTTACTAGCTCTAAGATGCATAAACGTACATGTTAAAATCCTAGAGAGTTAATTTACGTAACGCAGAAAAATATACAAATATTTACAAGAGTGGAACGCTCATTGATAACGCTGTCCGGCTAATCTCGAATCCCTGGAGTGAAGAACGTAAATCCTCAGGGACGTTGAGCCGGATTGTTCACATATAGATGCGCCGCAGATCGGATGGTGACGTTATCATGTTGCATTGCGGACAGAGTTTCTTCGCGCCCTGTAACAGCGATAAGAAAACCCTCGTTTCTCAACAATTGTCGGAACTAAAGTCGTCACTTGACAGAATTCACAAACTTGAAGAAGAATCAGAGCATAGGAAATTGATAATAAACTTGAATAAAAATGGATTCCGACATGTTAACACAAATTTCATTAAATATATTTATTTATCGACGATTAAATTAATGCTGTAGTTTCACGAAAGAAAATTAAATTCAGAGGTCGATCTGGCAATTATGCATGGAAAGAACGATTTTACTGAAGTATCTAAAAATTTAGGTAGATACAGATCTGAAAATAATTTTGTTGGACCATTAAAATAATTATGTAGGAAATTCAACCATGACGAGCAATGCTGCAAAAAGTTTTGATATTCCATAATAGCAACCAGCTTGAGCGTTCTACATAATTACTTTGATATATCAAACAAAATTATTTTCAGATCTATATTTAACTAAATTTTAAAAATCGTTCTTTTCGTGTGATTATTTAGATATTGACGTATATAGAGATGTTTACAGAAATTACAACAGCTATTTTTATTTTGTAAGCTGCGTGGTACATCTAGAGTTATAAGTTTAAAAAGTTTAATTTAATTATTTAAAACGACTGAAAAATAACTAAGTTCAAAAGCATATAAACAATTAATACTCACCAGCGTATGCAACCAGCATTGTTCGCAATGTACGTGCCAGCAACAAACCGAAGTGACTGGCTTTTTGTATTGTTCCTGAAATGGAGATTTTTCACACATTCGATAAATAAAATAATTGGCAAATCCACTTGCACCAATACTCTCCACTTCTCATACGCGTATCAATATAAAAAGATATAACCGTGTATAAGAATTTATCACATCGTTAATTTAGTTAATTGGCAAACGCACGACGATAATTGTTCTTGAAGTTTACGAGATGAGCCGCGTCTCGAAAAGGGAATATCTTAATTAGATTAATGCAAATCAGTGGAGAAGGGGGAAAGGATATTCCATATCCAGTCCAATTTCTCGCGTGCGACAAAGACGAGATACGGTGCAGCCGATAACAAAGCAAAAAAGATTTAATGATCGCGAGATCACAAGCTGAATTGGCATTCTCTCCCGGCGGTTTTTCAATGAATTAAAACGATCGTTATTCGCAGCTGTTATGTAAGCGGCATTCCTCATGGATCGACAAATATGCCCGCTATTTATCCTGGTTGATAACGACCGTAGGCCGATATACCTTTTACTGCCATCACGTTACGAGCAAGATCGCCGTCTTATCTCGCGTGGCGAGTTATTCCGCGTGATCGCGAACCTGTTACGGCGAGTTGGTGGACAGGTAATACCGCATCGGCGATGGAAACACTGAACGGTAATATTACATGTTATGCTCCTTCGCTACTTCGTTAATTCATATATGAGCGGCGTATTAGAGAATAATTTATTTGATGATCTAAATATTTCAAGCTGTCGCTGATGAAAAAAAAAACACAGTCGAATTTTATGCACGGGTTTTATATGTCGTCGCAATTATTTACGAGTTACGAAATGCGCATTTTCAGATCACGGATGAAACGTGATGAAATAATATGTATAATGCAATATTACAAGGAATAATATAAAATACGTAATAATATAAAATACGATAAAGCGCACCGTTTTTCCGGCTTATTTTTGCATGTCCAATTTGATTTTTCACAATATTAAAACCAGCAAGTTATCTATAACGATGAACTAATTACAGTGACTCAATTACAATCATTTGCCATATTAGCGTTCGAAAGTTAATCGGTTCAGTTTTTACGTTCAATAATCGTTTTCAGAGAGCGAAACCTAATTTTTATTATTACGATCGTTTCATTCATTTCGCGAAGCGAAATTATTCAAACGATAAATTGTTCTGCAAAATTTTAGCAAAATTTCAATTCCAAGCAGTATTGTTTAATTCGACTTTGTTTTCTTGTCTTAAAAATATAGGTACATATTGATTATTTCCTACCATTAACGTAACATTAAATATTATTTAAAAAAATACGTTCACTTTTGTACAAATTACCTCAGAACTTAATCTTTTCATGTGAAACGTCAGACATCGAGGAACATAACGTTAAGAAAATATATGCATTTTTATTAATAAAAAAGTTACAAGCAGTGGAAAAAGCATAGGAAAAGTATTAGAAAAGAAGTCGGTTGTGTCATATCAAAAAGACATTTAAGAGTTAAGAATGTTAAATCCTTTGTAACGACAAATTTTCAGTTTACAACTAAATGCCTAAGCACTTTTTAAATCAGAGAGGCGATTTAGAAATTTCGTTTTATTCATAATCGTTGAGATTAATTAACTCACCATGCAAATGAGACACTTAAAGGGCTGTCCGCGCATCTCAGCTTCGAGTTCGCGGATGCGGCCGCGAAGGGCCTCAACGACGGGCGTGTCGCCGTCTCTCCTAGGCGACCCGGAGGCACCTTCGTCGGGATCGTTTTGCTGGGCGACGGGCGTTGCGGCGCCCGGCTCTGGCTTCACCTCGACCAAACCCTGCGCCGTCAGTCCGGAGTCAGGAGTCAGCTGCTGTGGCGTGTGCGGCGCGTTCGGCGAGATAACAGCCTCGCGAAGCGCGTCTCGTTCTTTCTGTTCTCGCGGCGTGCCATCGACTCGCGGCGCGACCACGTCCGCTTCGGAATACTGAGCTGGACCGAATTCAGCGGCATCGTCGCCATCGACTACTAAATCGACGTCTTCGTCTTCCTGATTACCTCCACCCCTAGCTCCACTACGATTGCTCGAGGAAGTGGCGAGGCCTGCGGCTGCGAAGTAAAGAAATAGCGATCTCTAAAGCCCGTGTCACTCTACGCATTCGAGACTGAGAGGTTGCAAACCTCATTTGGCGCATATAATGCCGGAATAATTTGTTGAAAAAATTTGCAATTAATACAAAGTATATTTAACAAATCGAAGGCCTCTTCCTATACAAAAGAAATAATAATAAATGAAGGGCAAAGTAAGAGTCAACACGTTTCTTTAAAAAGTCATACAATCAAAAGAATAAATTACAAATAAACGAAAGTAAAATTAAAGAAAATATATATAATAAAAAATAAAAGATGAAAAATTAATAAAAACTTAGTTAAATACAAATAAATTACAAGTTTTGGCTACCGGATCGAGCGCTCTTCAGACATTAACATATCGAAAAAATCGTAATACAAAGTCAATTATCGCAAATGTTCGCGTATTCATTACATTCACAGTTCGGGTGAGTCTTGATGTAGAACTCGACATTATTTCCGTACGATTGAACAGCCAAATGTTTCAAATATCTTAGAAAAAATTTAGTTGATAAAAAAGATAAAAAGACTTTCTTACAAAAAAACACACGCAAATAAATTAACGTACCGGGAATCTACAATAATAAGGAATAAAAACTCACCAAAATTCATATGTAAATTATTCAAGTGTGTCCATATAAGAATAAAAAAACTTTTAGAATATAAATAAAGGAAGATGGAACGCAGACGTGTAAGACGGATATTATGTGTCGATTATTATGTACGCTCGTTGCTGCGAATCATCACGGATTGAGACAAGAGACGGACTATCAGTATCGAAAAGTCAAACTTTATTA
>NW_017306018.1:2524810-2525053 GCF_001594115.1 Trachymyrmex septentrionalis | reverse complement strand
TGTTCTCGCGGCGTGCCATCGACTCGCGGCGCGACCACGTCCGCTTCGGAATACTGAGCTGGACCGAATTCAGCGGCATCGTCGCCATCGACTACTAAATCGACGTCTTCGTCTTCCTGATTACCTCCACCCCTAGCTCCACTACGATTGCTCGAGGAAGTGGCGAGGCCTGCGGCTGCGAAGTAAAGAAATAGCGATCTCTAAAGCCCATGTCACTCTACGCATTCGAGACTGAGAGGTTGC
>NW_017306018.1:2523696-2524710 GCF_001594115.1 Trachymyrmex septentrionalis | reverse complement strand
GGCGAGGCCTGCGGCTGCGAAGTAAAGAAATAGCGATCTCTAAAGCCCGTGTCACTCTACGCATTCGAGACTGAGAGGTTGCAAACCTCATTTGGCGCATATAATGCCGGAATAATTTGTTGAAAAAATTTGCAATTAATACAAAGTATATTTAACAAATCGAAGGCCTCTTCCTATACAAAAGAAATAATAATAAATGAAGGGCAAAGTAAGAGTCAACACGTTTCTTTAAAAAGTCATACAATCAAAAGAATAAATTACAAATAAACGAAAGTAAAATTAAAGAAAATATATATAATAAAAAATAAAAGATGAAAAATTAATAAAAACTTAGTTAAAATACAAATAAATTACAAGTTTTGGCTACCGGATCGAGCGCTCTTCAGACATTAACATATCGAAAAAATCGTAATACAAAGTCAATTATCGCAAATGTTCGCGTATTCATTACATTCACAGTTCGGGTGAGTCTTGATGTAGAACTCGACATTATTTCCGTACGATTGAACAGCCAAATGTTTCAAATATCTTAGAAAAAATTTAGTTGATAAAAAAGATAAAAAGACTTTCTTACAAAAAAACACACGCAAATAAATTAACGTACCGGGAATCTACAATAATAAGGAATAAAAACTCACCAAAATTCATATGTAAATTATTCAAGTGTGTCCATATAAGAATAAAAAAACTTTTAGAATATAAATAAAGGAAGATGGAACGCAGACGTGTAAGACGGATATTATGTGTCGATTATTATGTACGCTCGTTGCTGCGAATCATCACGGATTGAGACAAGAGACGGACTATCAGTATCGAAAAGTCAAACTTTATTAACAATTGGTATATATGCCTTATATTGACGACCTTCGGTGTCAGTTTGTAACTATTTTTCTGCTTCTTAATATCGAGCATCTCGGAAATTAAGCGTTTCCTATAGCAAGGCTCTGCATCTAAATTTTTAACATTATCCCATTGGAAATCATGATCATAATGTAGCCTGTTCTCCGTTATGAT
>NW_017306018.1:2501874-2523596 GCF_001594115.1 Trachymyrmex septentrionalis | reverse complement strand
CGTCTTCCTGATTACCTCCACCCCTAGCTCCACTACGATTGCTCGAGGAAGTGGCGAGGCCTGCGGCTGCGAAGTAAAGAAATAGCGATCTCTAAAGCCCATGTCACTCTACGCATTCGAGACTGAGAGGTTGCAAGATATTTGAAATACATTTGGCTATTCAATTGTACGGAAATAATGTCGAGTTCTACATCAAGACTCACCCGAACTGTGAATGTAATGAATATGCGAACATTTGCGATAATTGACTTTGAATTATGATTTTTTCGATATGTTAATGTCTGAAGAGGGCTCAATCCGGTAGCCAAAACTTGTAATTTATTTGTATTTTAACTGAGTTTTTATTTATTTTTTATTTTTTATTATATATATTTTCTTGAATTTTACTTTCCTTTATTTGTTACTTATTCCTTTGAGTGTATGACTTTTTTAAAGAAATGTGTTGACTCTTACCCTTTATTTATTGTTATTTACAAAGTATACTTTTTCCATAGAAATTTAAATCTTGTTAATATCGCTCCGTATTAATCTTTACGAAATGCTTTTTTATGCAAAAGGCAAATAACACGATTACATAATTTCCTGTTATACAATTAACGTATGTTTATTTTATTTTTGCTTTTGCAAAAAATATTTAATTCGAATCAGCGTTTTTAGGTAAGTATAAAATTATGTATTATATGTGCTTCGTGACCGCAAATTTAATATAAATATTTCGCATGTATCACAATAAATATATGTATAATTTAACTCTGCAAATGGACTTACCAGAAAACCCACCAACGAGCATGGAAGTGGCACGCACTCTTGTCTGCCCGGCCCACTCGTACTCCTCGTATTCGGGATCGCCCTCAACGTCAACCTCTTCCTCGTCGACATTCGCGTTCTGCCCGGCTGGATTTCCATTGTTCTGCTTATTCAGGCATCGGTCGACGTGTTGATTTAATTCCTCCGGAGTGCCCGACAATCTCTCGCTGCAAACCGGACAAGACGCCTCGTCCGCTTTTCGCTTTCGATTTTTAACGCGTATTCTGGCCTGCATACAAAAAAAAAAAGCAATTTACACATCTTTATTATAATTAGTAGTTATCACGTTTCTCATATCTTGTCGGAATCTTTTAATTTGCTTCTTCGAGAAATTATATTATTAATTATATTCGAGGAGACATCGCATGATTAATAAAAGCCTGATCTACAACACGCTGTTTGCTTTCTGTTTCTTATTTTTTACCTCTTGCCCCTTTTACTTTCCTTGCGATCGTTTTATCGACAATCGTGTTTCTTGTCATATGTTTCTTCGGAAGTTTATCAATTTTTATCTCAGACAACAAAAAACGAAGAAACAAAAGGCAAGAGGTAAGAAGCAAGAAGCGAAGAGCGCATTGCAGATCAGGTTTAAAAGAGGAAATAAAGAATGCATTACTTGTCTGTTGGCCTTGATCCTTTTGTATGTCTCCCATCTACCCTGAGGGGTGCCATCCGCCGCCGAAGGGGCATGGAGCATCGTGCCGTGGGAATGATCTTGGGGATGCGTTGGCGGTAAGGTCGACCTCGAGGGTCGAGGTCTTGAAGATGCCGAGGAGACCTTGTACAATCGATCGAGCTCTTGAGCAAAATGTTGCTCTAGTTCTTGAGGTCTCACTGTAACTCCGCATACGGGACAGCAAGAGGGATCCGAAGGGAATTTCTTCTTGCCTGAAATAAAAATAATTCACATTACGATTAGAATAGCTTTGATATTTGGAGACAAGATGATATCATTTTACGGATTTCATCAAACAGATGTCAATTATTTTTATCCAAAGTATCTATTCGTTGACTTTTTACTAATAATTCGTAAAATAAGAGATGTGCGAGATAATCTTTTTAAATCTCTTAATCAGTTTTCTATTATATTGCTTTTTCTGTTTATATTATTCAATAGCAAGTAATAAATAGGGATCCGCCGGATCGTAAAATTACCGGATATCGGATATCGAATATTCGGACAGAATGTAACATATATCGGATATTCGATATCCGATCGGATATCCGAGAAGGCAATTTCTTCGAGTCGACATTTTCCGGATTCGGAGAAAGTGTCTTCTAAAAAAAAGGGCCTATAGGGAAAAAGATTGTAATTTTGCAATAATGTATGAGGCATTATGGCAAAAAAATCAACAATTTAATGATATCCAATTTCAACTGGATATATTCCCGGACACTAATGATATCCGGCTATCCGATCGGATAGTAAAAAAATGCCGGATAATATCGGATACTTTCCGGATATCCGATGCATCCCTACTAATAAGTATTATCGCGTTCGCGTATATTTCGTAGACAAACAAGAGTCTTAAAATTGAAAAGAATAAATGAAAAAACAAACATATAAAAGTCAAGCGTGGAACTTCGTGCGCACAGAATTTAATTATTAAAACACTGATTTTACTAAAACCATGTAAATATACATTATATATTTTGGCTCTTTTTTGAGCGATCTTCAAATACAATTTTACAAAAAGTTAAATAATCCTACGAATTAGGGTTGTCTCCTCAATCATTGCTCCTTTAATATCTAACAGTGTAGAAGAGGCTACAAATTACTTCAGACAAATTCTTCCACATTTTTCTCATTCATTTTTCAAACAGACGTAAGTGTCATTATTTCGTAATGTATATACCGTTCTTGTGCGTCAATGAAAAGTATTATCCGTGAAATAATTTTCAGCAAAAAGAAAAACAGAATGAAAAGAAAGTAATTCCCTTTTATTTGACAATTAAATGTATTTAAAGGTTGCCTTTGATGTCCTCGGAAGTGAGGATTTAGCCAGCGCGCGCGCTCGAGGAATGGGATCACCGGGGGCCCGCACCACCGTCTTGGAAGACGTTGGCTAACGCGATTTAAAAAGTATTCAACTTGCGTCGTAATTACTTTTCGCGACGTCGAGTCGTCCTCGCCGTCGAGGCGCGCGCGTCGCATTAAGTTCAGAAACGAGCCGCGAAACGAAAACCGCACCGTCGTAGGTCAACGCGGTCCGGCTCGTTTACTCGCAATTTATTGCCCCGTAAAACGGCGAATAAAAGGGGAAAAAAGAAGAAGAGGACGAAAGGCGGAAAGAGGCAGTCATGATGAAGGGGGAGGAGGAGGAGGAGAGGAAGAAGGTGGGCAAAGGAAAAAGCGCGGTATGGAGCAAACGGCCGCGTGCCCGCGGTAATCCAGCGGGATACTTCTGCAGTTCTATCTCGAGTCTCGCGCGCCAGACGGGACACACTCTGACGGGAATGCATAATTAATTGTCAAAGCTTGTCGCCGCCTGCACCGTCGCGGACCCCGCGGGTTCGGCCACCGAGGGTAAATGCATAAACTTAGGAAAAGAAATAGGAAAAGTTCGCGGTGTCGAAGTGCCAGATTTCTGCTCGGTTGATTTTAATTACGCGTTAATCGCTCGTATCTCAAGATAATTTCATAACGTTTCGTTGCGTTGTAAGAATGCCGAAAGCCTTTACACGACGGTAAATATTTATCGCGAGGCGCGCGCGATAGCCGCAGATGAGGAAGGTGGGATCAGGGTCGCGATCGCGATGCATCCCGATGCATCCATCAACGGATACCACCGAGTTTTATTCGAACGGTTTATCTCGGAAGAGCGAGGCGCTTCCCAGCATCTCCGGTCCTCGACGTCACATCGAGACGCGTTTAAATTGTCGAATCTAAATTGAAATCTAAGCGCGTTGACTTTTAGGGACAATGTTACAACTGCGCCTCAAATTTATCGACTGGATATAATGGACGGAATTATTTACAAGCAATTCATCGACCGAACGCGGCGAACATTTGTCATATATTGAAAATTTACGCCGAGGAGACCCGAAGAAATACGCTGAAATTCCGTTATGAATAGCGTATGACCAATGTGTCGTGCTATCTTTACGGCTGTTTAAAATTGTATCTTGATTTATATAACACCGTAATGATAACGGTACCGGATAACACGAAAATATATTCTATTGAAAAATATTAGGAAATAATCAATACACAAAAAAGTGACGATTACATTAATTAATTTATCCTACCTGATGTAATTAACTTCAAGTATAAATATCAAAATATTTAATTCTATAAATTATAAAATATATATATTTCAGCAAAAAATATTATTGTAGTTCCATAATTGACTTTTTCTTTGCCCTATCAAATATTTCTTATTGAATTAATTTTTAATTGTAAGTCAATTTATTATTTATTTAAACCGTAGTGCTTTTCACAATTTTTGTAAAACACAAGAAGCACATTTTTGCTTCGGAATTGGTCGCAAAGAATATTATCTAGGCGCGTGATGCATAATTGGATGCCTCGAGTTTTATTGTACAAGTTACTTAGATTCCTCCTCCCTCCCCCTACGTGATAAAATAACGTAAAGTTGACGACGCGTGAATGTGTACATGCACTTTGCATACACTTCAAAATTCCTGAGTGATAATCGCGGTTAGTCTTACGAAGCACCGGGAAGTAACGGAAGTTGGCGGAATTAATGTCGCGACGACGAGATGAAGAAAATTGATCCGAAAGAAGGAATGACACGAGATTTATCAGTTAATTGTGGGTAATTTCTTTCGGAGGTTATACCCTTATGATCGAGTCTCCTTAATTGTTAAATCATTCTAAACATCAATAGTTCCAGAAAATTTTTTATTATATAATTAATGGATCTTGAAATGCTCACTGAATAATTATTAAAAATTTTTATCATTATTATAAATTAAATGTATTCTTCCAAAAAAACTTGTAAATTATATAAATATATTACTCTCTCTCTCTCTCTCTCTCTCTCTCTCTCTCTCTCTCTCTCTCTCTCTCAAACTTATAAATTATATGTGCGTAAATAACAATACATCATTTTCAGATAATACAAGAAAATTTATTTCTGATATTTGCAAAGCCATGACATTAAAAAAAGAGATTTATATATTCTTGTGCCTCGAATTACACGGTCCTTCTATTTCGAATAGTCGTCGTTTCAATATTAGTCTCGTTACTCACACGATGAAATCTTCCAATTACACTTCCCTGTAATAATAAATCGCTCTTCGTCTGCTGCAAATCGCCATAAATAGATTGGATAGATTGACGAGCGATATCGTGAAAATCTAGTTAGGCATGTCTACTTATACGACGATATCGATGTCAGGACGAGTGATAAATCGAATCATCACGTTTAAAAACGCATCATCCTTCCGGTGATAAACACGCTAGTCGAAAGCTCTTGAAAGCTTTAATCAGCGCATTGCTGTAATTTTTAATACGTTTTTGCTTTTTAATGAGAATTCTTGATACGCCATATCAGTTGATTAGATACTACTTTCATAATAATTTTTTAACTGAAAGTCCTATTTTGCCTTTCTCTCACTTATATTTTTGCTAATATATTATTTGTATGTAAAACATTAATAGATAATAAATTACTCATAATTATTCTTTGTAAAAATTTTATTAAAACCTGGTGTCTGGAACATATATATATATATATATATGAAAATCATTATCGTAAATTAATTTTTACATAATTTATTGTGTGTGTGTTGTATAAAAATTATTCCACATCTATCAATCATACGAGTGTAAAATAATATTAAAACTCTAATTCATGATTGCATCTTGCTTTTTATTAACAAAGAAGTTTTACCAATTACATAAGCAATGTAATTAAAAATATAAATTAGGAAGAAGTATTGTATCTTGACGTGAATTCCATAGAGCGTACGAAAATAAACTGCTGTTGAGTGCTTACACCTGCCGCTACTTTCCAATGACAACATCAAACGACGTCTTCTAAAAAAATAAAAAGAATTTGCGACATATAACGAACAACTCGAGAAGATTTTTGTTTTAATCTCTCGTCAATTTTTTATGATTCTATAATTCTACAGAAATAAATGGCTCTAAAATATCAAATGTATAAATATAAATTATTAAAAAAAAAAAGATCGTGTCGTGCAAGAAAGGTAGAAATATAATAATATAAAATAAAACGAATTAATCTTTCAATTTTTATCGTTTGAATATAACTCGAGGGCAATTGGCTCGTTTGTTTTGACAAAAGACGATCCGGTGATGTTGGGAACCATGAGGATTTGATCGCGACAAATGTTTCACGTCGACAGCGCAAAGACAGAGGCATCCCTCGCCCTCACAAATCTTGACCCTCAAGGGTCGACTTGTAAAAATAGACGATGGAACTTGCGATGTTCTCGCGGTTTCCGGAAAAGAGAAGAGACGGTTTGTTTATACGTCAAACACACCAACATTCTTATGCCAAAAATAATCTATTTTTTTTACACATAGCTGTTTTATTATTTTATATTTTTTTATAATAATTATTCATGTTTGAAAAAATAAAGTTTTTCACTGGAAAATAATTTACTAACAGATTTTTAAAATAATTTATGATTTATATAAAAAGGAACAAATTTTGAAGATTAAAAAAAAACCTATTTATTATATACTGTTTTGCTTTTAAAGTATTAATTTAAAAAATTAATAACTACAAAAATATTAATTATTATTTTATAGAATACGTACTTATATTTGCATTCACTTTGTGCAGAGAGACTATAATTATATAATATACAATTTCTGTAAAATTAAAGTAATATATTGATAAAAGAATAAAAAAAGAGGACATTTTTATTTCATAATAAATTCTTTCGATCACAACGATAATGAGATAACGTTCATTTTCATTATATCTTCAGTATTATAATATCGATAAATGTCATCAACTATACGGTTAGCGATGACTTTTAAATTCCTGCTTGCACGGTAGAATATTTACCGATTGCGACGGTGGTAAGCAGGGTAGGAAATGATATAATTTGTTTCCGAGCTGCAAATGCGCACGAAACGTTTGCAGTACAAACACGGACGCTATTTGACGAGCACTGGATGCATTACAGTGTTTTAATATTTTACGTTTTAATAAAATGCTTTAATATTAAAGCTTATCCCCATATGCAATATAATGGGAATTTCATTGAAAATTAGGTATTTCGTTAATTGGATGATTCCGCCGTGATTTCCTCTGGCAGACGCGGACATTATTCGATATAGTGTCTATAATTGCGTTTGTGTAATTTTCGCGTTTTGTCCGCATAGCAGTCTCATTAAGTATGGCACTTTTATACAGATAAATAAAGGCATGCGATATAGTCTGGCAACTAAAAAAAAAAGGAAAAAAGAAAAAAAAATACAAAAAATTCGATATTTGAATAAGATTTCGTAATATAATGTTTATATATGTTGACATTTGTTGCGTACAAAGTCATGTAAAATTAACAAAATTCGCAATTTTACATGAATCACGAATATTCAGTGGTGGGCCAAATAAAAATAACAATTTTTATTAAATGTTGTAAAACTAAATAAAGCTGAAACTAACATTACTGTGTAACACTGAATAATATCAAGTTATAATCTTGTAATTGTAACATAACATAATGTATACGACAAAAGTCTCATAACAAAGGCTTTTTAGAGATGCGAGTAAAAGATAGAATGAGAAACTAAGAATGCGCAAATTAAGAATGTGTAAAGAAATAGGTCAAATTTTATAACCACGTTGATGTAAAAAAATTTTGGATGGTTTAAGTCAGGAAGGCGTGATATATTCTTTAGATCGAAAACATTGTTTCCGTTCTTTATCAGAGCATCGCCTTTATATATATATATGACCGGAAGATGATAATAAATTTAGGCATAATTTTTTATGAGTTTCCGTTGAGTCTTTCTTTCCAATCTCATCTTTCATTCTCACACCTTTCTTTTCACCATCGTCTATTCCATTACAAGCATTTAGCTTGTTAACAGAGTTATATTATATTTTACAATTCAGATATTTATTTTATTTATATTAACTACAATTTTATTATTTTAATAATGTAATTAACAAAAATAAGCATATAAATGAGCAAAATATTATATGACAAAATATAAGATTGCACAAAAAAGATTCGATCTTTTTCAGAAGAATAAAAATTTACAATGTATGTTTTAATTGCGCAATAAGAATTTTTATTACTCTTTATATTTTATATACTATTACAAAAAGTGCATATAAAATTTCATATTTAATTTTACGATTCGAATAAGCATAACAGACATCTTACATCTTTTACTTCAGTATGAAAAATACAGAATACAATTGAATTACAAAAAAAGAAATCGTCGAGCAAGTATGTATCACACACAATCCTTAAATTTAAAAACTAACTTTATTCCCATTTTACGATGTTATATATTTTTTTAAATTAAGTTAAATGACTACGAGAGATAATGAGAAAACCCGATTTTAAGTAAATGGGAAAGAAGAGGACATACCGGGAATCAACTGGGCGCGCGGGATCTTATCTCCACCTCGATTGGCCGTTAAGAACGGTGTAACATCTTTATTTACCCCAAGCCTTTCAGGCTCGCGCACGCGCGCGATGTTTTAATATCGCGACACCCCCTGTACACACGGCCGCGTCTTTTTATTTCGGCGTCGGGGTAAGTAGATGGTGAGCGCCTCTTTTAATTAAAGATACGCGACCGCTCTATCTCGGCGCTACCCCGGTGCTACTCTAAAGGGGACTAAGTGTAAATGATGGCGCAGTTATGGTCACGGCTGGAGAGATAGCCTCGCGGAAAAAAACGCGGGGATAGTGATGGCATTGTCCTTTAATCGAAAGAAAGAACTCGCGACGAAAGAACACTAAGGAATTTCCACCTTCACAATATGCGATTCCTAAAAATTATTGGCTTCTCAAGTCCAAAATGTTTCTATTTAATACAGAGTTACTTTAAAATTTTCCCACAATTAAAAACAAAATATTATTAATGTAACTACAAATATAATGAAGAAAAAGATAAATGGTTAAAATTAAAAAATAAAGGTAACACTCGCACTATAAGTTGTAAATTACAAAGAGAGTGACATTTAAAGGTTTTACACTATACTTACAAATGCCTAACATTTTTATACTCTCACATTTCTTTGTCTTTTTATTTTCAAATTAATGCAAAGAGCGTGACGACTACAATGTTAGAAAAATATTACGGCAGATGTCACGTTTTTTTCAGTTTTCAGCGTACGCGCGTGCGAATAGTAAAGCGAAAATAATTTTCAAAGGAAGAAAGAGAGGAGAGAAAGAGAGATATGTATAGAAAAAGAGAATAGAAGAGGTAAAGAGAGGGCTGGAAAACGCTGTCGCGTACGTTGCATTTTCAAGAATTTCGCAGCTTGTAGAAGTGAAAACATTTCACGGAAACGAGGAGCGCGCGATAAGACGTAGAATACAGATACTGAAAAGGGACGACAAGAATGGAGGGCGTACTGCGAGGTGAACGAACGAGATGGAGATACGAAACAACCGCGACTTAGCCAGCTGTCGACATCTCTTTCTTCTTCTTTCTCCCTCGAAATCCTCTTTTTATTTTCGCAAACCCCCGCGAATCACTTCGTGAGAAAACGACGTTGCTTCCGTTAATTATGTCAGCAGACGGAGGTCCTTAAACGCAAATCATCCCCTTTGATGTTTCAATGACCGTTGATGATAACGATGATAAGAACATAGTGAGCTTCTTTTGGTGAAACGTTATGCTCTTTTAGATTAGAAAAAGAGCTGCACATGGTCGATCGAAATACCTTCCTTAAACAATAAAATAAGAACATATTTGTTGTGACGTTCCAAAAAATTTTAATTATACATGTACATTAGTTTCTTTTATAAATTATAATCATCTTTTTACAATCGTATCAACGTTGATTATATTTTAAAGTTAATAAATGGATTTTTTACGATTCAAATTAAAAAAGTTATTTATTTTGCGAGATAAAAGAGAGTATTTTTATAATACTTAGTTAAAATCTAAGAGAATATATATACATATGTACTATTATCTTCATCTTATATTTTTACCTCTTCAATATTTCAGATAATATTAATTTTCGTCGATGTAAAATTAGATGAATTTAATACACTCAAGTTATTACAGTCGTATTTTGTGATAAGTAAGAATACGTTTCACTTATAATAGTGAGGAGGAAGAAATAACGATCTGATTGAATCTCAACTCACTAATTCCATCTGACGCAAATGTAGACTATTGTCAATCAATCGAATTAAACGTCGATCACTTCAATTTCTAGAGGAATAGAACAACCGAGTATACTCGCGCAGAATGACGTCTATTCGAAGGCACGGCCTTTAATTAGGTGTATTCAATAATTATAATTATTTAATGCTCATAATGTTTCGTTAATAAGATTAGACGAGACGTAATATTATTGATTGCGCGCTTAGTTATTTCAAGACAAAGATATTTCTGTTTGGTTAATTTTAACAAATTTAATTGCGCGTGAAACAATTATAAAAATAATGCACGAAAGGAAATCGAAGTAATTTAACGGAGATAATTATTTAAGCGTTGCAATTTTATAATTAAGAATAATAGACGGCAAGGTGAAATTTCAGAAGTACATAGAAAAAATATATAATAGCCATTACGGAAACGCGTTGTTGAGAAGCAATAATATCTCGTGAAAATATTGCGAAGCAATTTCGCAACATCGACTAAACAATACAGCGTGCAAAAAGCATCGCGCGGAGCCATCTAATACTTGAAATTCGCACGGGCGCTCCTCTTTTATGGAATCTCGTTTCCGCGCCGCGCCGCGCCACGCGCGTTTCTCTCGCCGTTTATCCGGGGAACGCCGACATTCTCGAGCAGTTTAACATATCCCACGGAGCAGTCCGGCAAACACGTCTCGCCCTTCGTCTTCCCTTTTCTTGATACTCCATCCCATCTACATCTCGTATTTCTATCTCCGACCTATGCAGAACGTTTGCTTGCTCTTCCTCTTTGTCCTCCGAAACGGAAGTGTCTACGTGAACTCCGTTCTTCTTTTCCCCTTTCAATTAGATGTGCTCGCAAATTTATGTCCGCGCCCATTTATACTGTACTCGATATTCCGTTTTCCTCTGCCTTTATTGAAAGGGACACCCTCGACGAGAGTCTTGGATGAGTCTCGATTGAAAAAAATAATCTCGCCGCGAGCTGTGACGTAATCGCGGTGAAATCGTACGGAAAGTACGTCCAATTAACATTTCTAATGTATGGTTACTATAGTAATGGGCTTTCTACAATAAGCTATTACTTAAGCTGCCAGTCTTAAGCCGTAAGAAAAATTGACTGATCATCAGTCGATTATTAAGTGAAAATATACGTGAATAAAAAAATGCCGTCAAGGCGATTCTTCGTACCTAGTAATATCACAAATTAAATTGATTAGTAATTATAAATATTATTGCTGCAATTAAGCATCTTAGAAAGCTGTCGATGAATAAACATCTTAATAGAAAATAATCAGTGCAGTGTTTTAGTTTTAACTAAAAATGATATAAATTCACAAGAAATATTATTCGGCACGAAAAACCGTCTTGACTGAATATGACATTCTTCACTTATGTATGTACAATCGATTATTCTTCTCATATTCAACTACGATTGGTAAATTTCATATGGCTTAAGACTTAAAGCTTAAGTAACGGCTTATTATAGAAAGTACCATAATATTAAGTCAAAACTCATGTTCTTATTATTAAATGAGAACGTTCACGTCGCTGATCGTTTTTCTGGATCGACGGAAAGAATTTGCTTTCGAGGTTGCAAGGCCGCTTGGCAGTTTCGCGGGCGACGGCCGCGTAATGGCGGGACGAGAGACATTTGGCTGCAATTCGAGCACTGCCTTTCGGGGGTTTATGGCCACGATTTGGATTCCTGGCGCATCGGCCGCCATCTGAATGCCTCTTTGATTTAATAGAGAACATCAGCGCGAACTCGAAGGGCGGCAGTGAGGCACGCCGCGCCTGCGAAAGGGTGAAAGCCGCGTTTGCCGGCGGAGATGGAAACCGATCTGGATTTTCGAGCCTTGCGATACGAATCACCCTTTCCCCTATAATTACGATCTAACCCGTATAAACTTTGACAAGTAAGTAGACAACGTAAAAAAAAAAAAAAAATAAAACATCTTATTATAATATTCTAATTGCAAATTGACATATACATACTGAAAGAATGATTTTGTTGAAGTATCTAAAAATTTGACTAGACAGAGGTCTGAAAATAATTTTGTTAAACTATCAAAATAATTATGTAGAACACTCAAACTGGTTGCTAGAACGTTCAAACTCACTTTTTGCAGTGTTGTTCAGTATGCTTGAGATTTCTACGTAATTATTTTAGTAATGTAACAAATTATATTCAGATCTAGCTAAATTTTTAGATACTTCAGCAAAATCAACCTTTCCGTGCACGTATAATGATCCATGACTTGAAACTCTGAGAAACTCTCTTAAGAAAATTACAATTAAAAATTAAGTAAAACGATTTTAACTAGAAGTATTAACTCATCGGATTTAGTTTATATTTTAAACTAGGTATCGGAACTGTTACCGTAAATGACACTCAAATGGAAATGTAGCTTTTGTAATAAGCTAAAATTCTCGATATTGTTCCGATGACGAGTTTTATTCCGCGAGCCGCGAATTCGCCAGAGCCATTGATTTTTTGCATGCGTCCGTCTCGGATTTCGCAGCCGTCAAAAATTCAGCACCGGCTTCAACTTCGGCGAAATACAAGCTGTGGGTAATTAGCCCGGCGGTGGCGATGCAGTATTTACGCGCATTTAATCCGGATAGAGCAATTAGTATATATCGATATGGCGCCGGTGGTTACAGATGTACGGTAGACACTTGTAACGGCGGTATGGCACCGCCACGTTGTAATCCGGTTTTAATTAAATAACTGAATTCGCCCTCGAGCGCCCACGGGAGAGACCTGGAAGTCCCTCCACCCCCTTCGCGAGTCGTGTGGAGTTGAAAGAGTTACGCGGAGCCGAATTTCGATGGGCGGTGGGACCGGCACACGGCCACCGGGTGTCAGGCATTTAACCGCAACTGTTGTCGACTCGACGGCGTGGGTTATGGGCTCCGCAAGTCTAAAGCGCGAGCGAGTTACTCCCCGGCACTATGGGGACGGACGCGAGTGGGGCCCTGTCTCGCGTGACGTCTTCGTCAACGAAAGATTTATATCGCACGATATAATCTTTTTTTAAGGATTTCATTAGAGCATTTCACAGTTCAATATATTATGTTATTTAACAAACAAATTTTTATTAAAATATATATATATATATATACAATATATTGTAATAAAAGAAAATTAACTTCTTGCTCTTACATTTGCGAGTATTTTTCGAGAAAAGAAAATACGGTCCTTTTAAAGTTGTAACGTTCTCGAATCAATGATTATCATTAATACTCGTTTCTAACAATACAGTTCAATTAATGTTTTATCTTTTTCTAGAATTTTTAGAATTAAAAAAAGATAAAGTCTAACTAAGATTATAGTTAATCATAACCAATACATTGGCATCGGTAGAAGTGGGCATGAGTGAGCAATCCATAAATATATGGAAAAACGTATACAGAAGAATGATTTTGCTTGACGTATCTAAAAATTTAGCTATAAGACAGGTCTAAAAGTAATTTTGTTGGACCATCAAAATAATTAAACGTAAGAATCTCAAGTATGCTAAACAATATTACAAAATATTTTGACATTCTAGCAACTAGTTTGAGCATCTTATATAATTATTATATTTCGACGACCGAACAAAACCTTTCCGTATAACGTGTTTAGACACATGGCTAATTTTGCTATAGCATAATATCTACGTCTACACGTTAAAATATGCATTCATTTCAGGCGGTGATTTTCAAGTTTTATATCATCTGACGTTGTTCTTATCGTCGGCATCGTTAAAAATTTACGCGTGTCTGTCACGCGTGCATGAGAAACCATCTTCGAACAATAATGAGAAGTCAATAATGATAAAAGACACTTTGACAAAGTTTCGAGGAAAAGTATTATTAATAAATAATAAAATTATGGAATCAATCGCTGCACCTATGCAAGATTGAACGTATTATCGAACACGAATGTTGCATTGGCAGCAACCGACGAAAATAATTAATCGCTTTTTCAACGACGACGGTAATTACATTCACCATTAGATCGATTCTATTTTGCACCATCGGATTAAATTATTGTTAATTTAAAAACATGGACAATTAGAACACGAGGGCATGTTCTGGACAATTAGAAATTGTTTAAATTACATTAAATTTCTAGCAAACAACACATCACACACTGACGTTATTAATGGAGATGTAAATTAATCAAACATATACCATGAATCTATTATATATCTTCAAAAAATTTTGTTGAGTGTTTCAGTGCTTGACTTATGTATGCTGCGTAAATAAAGCAAAAAGAAAGCTGTGTGAAAGTGTTAGAAAGATAGATAAAATATAAGAAATAATTAAGACATGAAAAAGTGTAGAGTATTTAAATTAAAATTGCAATGACACGGTTCTTATAAAAGTACTGAACATTAAGTTGCCAATATCCACGTTATTACAACGGTAAGATAAGCACTAATCGAAGATGAAATGTCGATTTATCGGTCCACGTAACTCAATCTGTAATAATCATGTGGCAATTTCTTGGTAAACGGAAATGCTTAGAATAACGGAAAGATGATGCGCGATGGAAATCGTAGACTTTTAGTGATGATTCTCTTGGCTGGAGGTAAAAAAAAGTCGCTGACTAATGAAACACAGTAAGCGTTCTCTCGCCTGTGACGACATTAATCTTACTGGCCATTCAAATGCTACGAGATTTATGCCATTTCTTGATAATATAAGAGAAAAACATGGTTACACCTGTAGTCCCGTTATTCAAAGTATCTCCTTCAAATCTTTACATTATATTTCAATCATCACGTTATTATTATACGAATCCTCTGCCGTGTATCGACTGTATAATGGCAATAAAAAAAAAACAAACATTTTATCCGTTTCATTAAAATAATAATAAAATAAACATATACTATATATAGATTTTAAGATTCATAGATAGATATAAAAGTTACTCTTATAGAAAATAATGTTTCTATTGTATAAACTCTGAATAAACGTAGTAATATTGTGCAAACCTGCTGAATATTTTCTAACAGCATTAAAGACCGACCGCAAATTTTCTCATCGCCGCTCCATCGGCTTATTAAAAAAATTCAACGTTGCTGTGGAGTAATCCAATATTATGTCGATATTTATCGTATAAACAGCAACGGGATGTACGCAGCAGGAGGATTGTCGGATTTTTCCAGCATGCCTGTTCAAAGCTGAATTACACCTGTCATTATAATCAGTTCTTGCTTAGTTATTTACAGTAAGCATTATACAGTGTAATGTAAAACGTAATGTAAACGTGGTATACGCTATATACGATATATTTTAAGAATCAAGAGCCTCTCCGTTTCGCGTCACTTTCACTTCGTAATTGTAATCAACGCGGTATAAAGACTCAATACATTTATTTTGTGCAATTTATACTCTCGAGACGATCGTCAAGAGCGGACCCGTGTAAATTCGGCTTTAGGCGTAACATTGTGCAGGTATACCATCGTCGGTGTCCTGCGGCGACAGGTGGAAACGCAACGCGGGGCACTAAAGGGCCCACAGCGTGACGAAGAGCAATTATTACGGGATCCAGGCAAGGTTCGCGGGTATCACGGGGAGGGGAGGGAGTTAAGAGTCATTTAATTAGTACTAAACGTTGAATTTACATCGGGAGTAATCGCGGTTTTACGCCTCGCGCTTTCCCAGTTCACGAAGCGCGTTTTTTAACGAGCGCGATCGCTTTTCTTGCACCCCCGACTCCCATGTTTATCTCCGAGCAACGACGAAACCTAATCGAAGTGATATATATCGAGCCGTTCGGCATTTGGATCTCTCTTGAGAGATTTTCTCAATTAATAATCGCGATAAAAAAGAAAACGAGATTTCACCGCGCTATATGGATATCGTCAAAGTTTTCTTTCAAGGAACTTCTGATTCTTATCTCTGCTACTATTTCGCTATTAAATTTCCAAATATCGCACGCAATTACTTGAAATAAAACTTCGACGATATCTATATAGCGCGGTGAAATCTCGTTTTCTTCTTTATTGCGATATTAATTAAGAAAATTTCTCCCTCGTGTGATAATCGATTTAATTATCATTAGTATACAGCTTGACCTCCGTACGGCGTATGTTTCGCATGATCCTAATTATCACGCAAGCCCGGCGGCTATTTGTTTAATTAAACGTACGAAGTCTGAGTTTACAAATATTATCTTTTCGGCGAGTTCGCGCGTAAAGCTCCTAGCGTTTAGTAGTTATTAAAAATCCCACCGTCGTTTCGCGGATGTGATTTTAATAACCCGCGCGCCTTAAGAGGCGTTTCGCGTTGCCGCAGGTAGAGGCCTAAGTAAGTGGATGCCTTAGGATCTTGTACAGGTTGCTTCATACGCAGAACTTGAGGAAGTGATGGCGAATGCGGATTCTAATATGTGGCAGAAATTAAAGGAAAAATTTATAGACAATTAACAATTATCGTCTTGACAGAGGGTCAAAGACGACTGATGATTCAAGCTTCTTTGCGAGCCTCGAAGTATCATTTCATATTTTCATTTTTTTATTCATTTTTTTGCACGTGTTTAATATTCACGATACCGTTGACTTCGTGGTACGTATGATATATATACATATATATATATATATATATATTTATACGATAAATATATTTTTAAATAAAATGGATTTAATAAAAGCGCAATAGTTTCATAAGCGTTCCACACATTGCGTCGCGATTTTCATTTGTTCACCAATTGCAGTTCTGAAGAAGCCTGTAGTCCAACATAGAACTGCTCGACGATGACTCGGATGATCCTCTCTGACATATTTAAGAACTGGTTTCTTTTAACTACGGCGTCAGTCAGCGCCAGTCAACCTAAGCGAGAAAGGTATCTGTCGCATCACCTGCCAGGCGCAAGAGAAATATATTGTTGGCCGGCAGTAAAATTCAAACGACACCGATACGCGAACGATAAGTCGTTGAATTGCGAAACCTCTTTAAAATCGGACGCGGCGATCGGACAATTATTTTATATTATGCTCTATATCGTTGCGCCTATTTTTAGAGCCGGTTCGAGCGCTTTTAACACCGATTTTATGTTCCCTTTCGCCAGGACGAGGTGAGTGACATACAGAGAAAAAGAAATCAAAGAAGTTGCTCGTGTTGACTTTTATTTGGACGACTGACAATCAAGATATTTATTTATATTTTCATACGTGGAAGAGAAAAGCTGGATTCCACTATAAAAGAGAATTGTCCGATTTATATTTATATGTTTTTTTTTTACTACATATTTAAGAATATATAAAACGTAATTTAATTTTCATTGGAGTCTTTGTAACAAGGTTGTCACAAATTTCTCATTTTAAAATTTCGTAACTTTTACCTGATTTCTATGCAATATTTCACGATTTTTTCCCTAATGCATTTAATAATATTTAAAAATATAAATAATATAAATAATATATAATAAATATAAATAATATTTATTTTTGTATTTTTTCGTCCTGATTCGGAAACCGTCAAATATTTTGTTAAGAGTGTAATTTTCAATATAGCAATGTAAATTATTAATGTTGTTGACACTGCTTGCATTTAATTATTGTATTAAGTTGGTAATATTCCAAAAAATTGCAAAATTCTCAAAACTATTCTCTGATATTTTCCTAATTTCTAATGTTGTGGCAACTTTGCGTAATTATATCGACGAATCAGACTGTGATAATAAAGCATGTAATATTCTTTTGCTAAATGTACAATATCACTCAAACCAAGTTTATAGAAAATTCCACATTGTTTTGCTAATTACAGGCCTTCCTGACATGCAATTAATGCGGTTTTTAGCTTCTCTTTAATCTTACAATATAACGCATGGGACCGTGTGTAATAATTTACAACACGTTCTTCAACGCAGTAGTACAAACTTTTGTGAATAACAAAAGGTTAAAAAAAAGCGAGTGTTCGCGTGATTTGTGAGCAGATAATATTTCCATGTTAATTAGGCCGCGAGTTCTCTGTCGGTTTCACTTGTATGTTAATATCCTCGCTTGTGTTGCGCCGGATATTACGTTAACGTATCGCCGCGACGCATCTTTCGTCGCTCGTTGCTTTGGCATCTTTTTGCACGCCTGACGCGATAAGTCTTTGAAGTAATGAAGTACTCAATTAAGATCGGTATCATCTGGTCGACAGGTGCGCCATTGACAAAGTGAAGGACGAAATCCGCTGCGATTTATTCGTTTCAATAACATTAGAAATTAACAAAATAACAAATTGATTTTCAAATCTTTTTTAAACGTTTACGTTAATTATATGTATTGCGAATTAATTATATTACACATATTATTAAATAGGTAGATTATTGTATCGTAGATATTCGAAGAAAATTCTGTTACGTATATGATATAGATAAAATTATTATTATACATATTAAATTAAAAAAATATTGATATTCCATTACAAAACCATTTTTTTTTATATAAAAAAATGGGAACTGTCAGATTCAAGAAATTGATCGTTCGGAGGAACTCTCCTTGTTCAGGATGATATCCGGACTTGCTCACCCTAAGGGTGGCAGTCTCGTTCCATTAATAACTTAAGCCGTGAAAACAATAGAAGTATTACGCGTTCTTAACAATTAAACGGCTTAAATAAAATAATAACGGTCTATTCTCAACGAAGATTACGTTGTATTCTTTCAGAGATTCCTGTCTGAAAGCCACGTTATAGCTGAATTGTAGGTAAATATCGCCCATCAAGAGTTCAAAAAACTTATGACGGAAAGATAAGAGAAAGGATAATATTACTTTATGGTGACGTGAAGAAACTATAAAAAGGTTATGGCAGAATGACTTTCTTAATCTCCTATTATATTCAATCTATATGATATAATTTTTAATTCGATTTTTTAACAATATTACATATATTTTATCTCTTTTCCCACTCTTACCCTAAACTGGAATGCAATGTAAAATTAAAGACTTGGAAGTTGCAGTTTACAGGAAATAAAGCGAATAATATAACATCGGTGTAATTATCACATATCCGGCATATACCGTATTTTAATGTTCGCTGTCCACCGCTATAAGAAATATTACTTGGCATCGCAATACATTAGAATAAGGAATTAGCGAAAGATAAGTAAAGTAATACATAAGGAAGTAAGATATTGCAGTCGTGTTACTATCGCGTATTTCATCCGATTGCTTTCTCCTGCGTTCGCATTCTCGTTTTTAACGCGTTCATATCGGTAGTATCACAAAGTTGCTCATCATTAACTATTTCTCTTGACGTGATAAATGTTCTACGGCTACAGTAATATATGTATTTCTTTAAATGTAAACTATTTACACACATATATATACATATGTAAAATTTTGCAGCCGCGAAAAATTTTTATTAATATTGTAAAACTTTTCCAAATATTAAGACAGCATTTTTAATATAAATTAATTAAAATCAAATACATTTTGCCAATGATAACAATTCCATTACAAGTTACATTTTACATTACATTTTACATTTTATCTGCGTTGCATTTTCTCTACGTCTTCAAACGCTTTCCAATCTATTTCTTTTTATTTCTGACATCTTATTATCTACGAAATCGTATCGAGTATATGGATAATGCCATATAAGTCGAGATGATACGAAGTGAGAAGGCGCCTCCCAGGAAGTCTCTCCCGTTCATAGACGACGGCAGTAGCCGTGGATTGTCTGCAGGTTACGCTAGATACTGTGCCATAAGTTCGGCAGTTACGAGTATAAGAGAGCGAGGGTGTGTGCCTCGGTAAGTGCAACTCGTGCGAAAGGGGCCCGCCGACCAAGGACGGGGAGTCCTTTCATGCATACCGTAGTATCCTCAGAGATCCTCCCGCGTACCGTCTATCCTTCTCACCACTTCTTCACCCCCCCCCCTCTCTCGACGTCTCGTTTGTTCTTTTGTCTCTCCTTGTTCTTGACGAAGAAGTTCGCTCCTCGGTCGCTGCTGGATCCTCTCGCCAACGTAAGGCGTCGCTATACGCGAAGGACATAAGCGCGAGGAGTAATCCCGCCGCGAGTTATCGCACGGTATGAATTTCACGTCGCGCTCGCACGTAAAACGGACGTTTTGGTCGCGTACGACGCGAGGGGGGAAAACGGAGAACGAGGACGAAGACGTATTACGGGAGACCAGGCGAAAAACTCAGAGGGTCGTCTAATTCGCTTTTACAGCCCTGCGGCAGGCAGAGAGAGAGAGAGCCTCGCCTCTGATCAAAAAACGTCACCTGCGTACCGGCAATCGCAGGAGAAGAGCGACGCGGCGGCCCTACGGCCGCTCGGTAATTCGAAAGAGATTTATGGGCCGCCGCGCGAGTTCTCGCCGTTGCGAGACACGATGGAAAAAAGGAGAAGCCGGAGAGACGTTCGATGGCTGGCGCGAGGCATGCGATTGCGAAAAGCATTCAATTTGCAATTGAACGATCTTACAAGGGAGCATCCACTTGTAAGACACTTGAGTAAGACTTGAATTTTAACCACTAAAGAGTGTATAAGAAAAAAAGATAGAGTGCATAAATTCAGCAAGTTATAGCTAACGAGAAAGATTTGACGGTTTAATAAAGAAATTACATCTGTAATTATCAGTGTCCTAATTCAGTTAATTCTTTGCTACAATGAAAATTGCTAATGTAACAAGTTTTCTGCAGTTACAGTAGCAAAAGTATGCGCTGCCTTAGTTCATGTTTTGTTAAAAATTGTTTGTCTACATATAAGATTAATTCTCGTTATCTTTGTTGTGTTAACAAATTTGCTGTGATATTACAACCAATATTATTTGTTGAGCCTTTTAATTTTAATAAATCTTTTATTTTTCACGTAGGAATAAAAATCGAAGTGGGAAATTTTTTTCGGGCACCAAGGGTATAACTTTAACTTAAAAAAAAAAAAAAAAAAATAGTAATTTATAGAAATTTCGAAAACTCTTTTAGAACTTTTTAGAGTTTAACGTTATTATTACAAGAGGATCAGAAAATGGCAAATATGCGGATACGTAGTAAAATGTTGTAAAAATTTTCTATTGCAATTGTACATATTTTATACACAATTACGTTCATCTATAATTCGATATTTCGTAGAGTACGAATTCACCGCGATTACTGATTCAACAAGTTAGAACAATGTCATTAATTCCTTAGTGATCTTCCCATCTCCCGTTCAAATGAGCAAACAAATAAATAAATCATTGTCGCAAGCAGAGTGGCCAACGCAAACGTCAACATTTCAGAATCCTGAATATCTCGTTGATCCCCCGTCTGTTTTCCTTGCACATCTGTCGAGTGGATATCGCGATGCCGTTTAGAACCCTCCAGCTCTCTCGCGCGCTTAATATCAAAGAATCTTCCGGCGGCACACACGGTAGAACATCCAGACCAGAGAGCGTTTCAGAAAGCAGGAGCGAGAAGACGAAGAGGAAAATCGAGAGAGAAACGTAGGGTTGTAGTTTTGGGAAAAAGCAGGGCGATGGTAATCTTTCCTTTGGCCGATGTGCAGAATCACGCGTCACCGCGTCCGCCGTCGGTCGTTTCATATAGACATTCCTTTCTGCCTTCCGTGCTTGTTCCTGTGTATCCTCTGCCCTTCCGGCCACACGCACGCACGCATCCATGCACGCAGACACGCCAATCCTGGGGGATGAGAGA
>NW_017306018.1:2483328-2501582 GCF_001594115.1 Trachymyrmex septentrionalis | reverse complement strand
AGAGAGAGAGAGAGAGAGAGAGAGAGAGAGAGAGAGGTCGTCGTCGTCGCCCCCTCATTCGCCCGAGGTGATTCGCTCTCGAGATTGCGGATCGTCGAAATGAATTTATCGCCCGAGAATTTGCGTAAATCCTGGCGTAACGAGAAACAGGAAGAGCGGCGCCCGCCGCGCCGGATTTCGCCGGAACGACACCGATGTCGGTGATAAGAGTATGCCGAAAGGATGCTGCAAGCTCTCAGATGGTGAGAGAGGCTTGCCAGCAACGACGGGGAATATCAAGATCTAAGAAGGCAGGAATGTGATCGTTGAAGATTCTAAGAATCCATGGCTTTATAAATTTGAATATATGAAAGATATATTTAATGCAGAATTTAAAATTTGAAATACTTGAATTTGTAAAAGACGCGATTAAATATCTAAAAATTTGATGATCTTTGAAAGAAATCCAATCAGAAAAGGTATAATAAGGTATAAGAAAACGAAGTTTTTGAAATTCTGATTTTAAAAATTGAAAAATTCAATCTAAATTCAAAAAGATCTAAGATGATCTCAAGGATATAAGGAAAAAAACTTGGAATCAAAGAATCAACGAATTCTTTGAAGAAAAAAAATTCACATTCAATAATTACAGGTTTTGAAAAAACCTCAGATTTTGACGATATTTTCGAATTCCACTTGAGACTACGGAAATTTAATACCTGTATAAAAATAATTCAAAATCAAGAATCTGACCGTTTAAAAGTTTAATCTTCAAGCTACACCATTTAATTCCTCTAGGCTATATATTTTAACAATCGAGACAGTCGTATTCATACAGCTAACAAGACGATTCATAAGCAGCAAGGAGCAACAGGACGGTGTAACGGAGGAAGGAACTATCCGCGAGCTCTCGATCGCTCGTCACGAGATAAATCGCGGCGCGAATGAACAAGGCGATCGCTAAGGTTGTCGATGGGTGCTCGCAGCAGCCGTTAACCATCGAGAGAGGGCGTGGGGTGAAGGAAGGGAGGCACTTATATAAAGCGCGGTGATATATAAGGGATTTGTCTCCACAGTACCGTCATACGTCATGTCGCAAATATTAACTCTGATACAGGCCATTCATTCACTTAATTACAAACAGCCGTGATTTAAGGGAGACCGTGCGGCGGGGGGTCTCGGGCCAGGGCACACCACCAGCCAGCGCGTTTCGGTAGGTGTCCGAGGTGTGTAGCTGATACTGTGTAGCTTTCTTTACGATCCCTCATTTACACAACAGGACCCGAGGGCCACAGTTCGCCGAACTGATTTCTGCCTCTTACCCCCGCTGACCTCAACATCCCCCCCCCCGCCCCCGAGACACGGTGGCGATTTACGCTGAAACGCGGAAATACCGTTGCACCGGAAGAACAAAAAATGGGACCCGCATATATAAGTGTTCCAGGTGTTCTGTGCTGAATTATCATTTTTCATTGCCGAAAGCAACGAAAAATTACAATTCAATTGAACACTGTCAATCATTTGAACGACATATTAATCTTTATTTAAGAATGGTACAAAACTATAAAGAAGCACGAGTGCCGAGAGAAAAATGTTTGATACTTGTGATTATAGGTCTGTTTTTTATCGCTGCACTCTCTGGACTGGTGCAATAAGTTAAAGTAAAACAAAAATATACGTTTGCTTTACTTCAACTTATTGCAGTTCAGAGAGTGCAGCAATAAAAAGCAGACCTTATAATTGCATGATAATTATGGTTAAGAAATCTATTTTTACAACTGGTTGTTATTACTGGTCACAGTGTTAATGATAATAATTATATTTATAGTTCTAGCAAAGAATATACAGTCAGTAGAAAAAAATGATTATAAATTATAGTCAAATTATGGTAATTGCAATCATTTTTTTTTTCGTTGTGCAATGCCGACACAAGTGAAATTTCCATCACACATAAAGTCATATAATATCGAGAATATTAATCAATATTCATGAACATCACGTATTATAATTTTTAATTGGCAAAATGCAAAATTGTTTCATTTTTATGGCGTAAGCGGAAAATAAGCATATGGAGAAAATAACGATAGTAATAATACGAACAACGTATAACTAATAAACGCATCAGTTTCAACGGGCGTTGCAGATACTCAACGAATGATTTCCAATGTTACAAATAAGTCTTCCAGATATTTAATGGCACTTGATGCCCACAGCTGCGTGGCTTTCATTTCGTTTCAATTGCAATGCATCCCTCACGGGCGTTACGAGACGCTGTTCCGTTCAGCTTCTTTTTTCACGCCTTTTCGCTTCGCCCTCGTTCCACATCTTTCTCAATCGCGCTGGCTAGTTCCCCGCCGAAATCTGTACCTTTCTCTCTTCCCAACTGTACTCGAGAGGCAGTTTTTGCACATGGTAGCCACGACGTGGCTATCAATATGAATTCAATGTTCGCGCAGGCCGCTTTGTAATCTTTCGACCGCCGATTTTAACTACCTCATCTCTCGAAAAGGAACCATCATGGATCCCACCTACTCCTCTTCCCAATCTCGCTTCTCGAACCAATTTTGTAGCCGCGTGCCGCGCGCGGCACAAAAATGTTTTTGGGACTTATCTATTGCTGTCAGATAAAAGCTACGTATTTCAAAATTATAATGCTCGGAAATAATTATTCGTGACAAAATCCTTTATAACTTCCATTTGAATTGATTTCACTTCTCACTGATCTCGCTTTGTGTGACAAATTTAAAAGGTACCTCCAAAAGTTTTCTAATATTAGACTTCGAAAATCCTGATTGCTTTTCTTCCTGGAGATCTACATTCCCAAGTTAATTTAATCGAAGCGGGATACACCTCGAGAGTTCTGCAACTCGTTAATTCTACAGAGCAAACAGCTAATAATTTTTACGCTGCGGATCCTGAAAGAGACGGGTATCTGGAGCTTGGCGGGGCACGAAACCGACGTGGACGACTTATGTTGGAGCTCGCCTTTGTGCGCGCCAGACCGAAAGGCTCGCTCTCGCTCGCCAACGTGCCAATATTCATAAACACGTCCGACAGCTCGCGATATCTTACTCAACAATGGTCCTTCTCGCTCTCGCACGACGTGAAGTGGCCGAGAAGAAGAGTCTGCTCGCAGGCCCACGGGCGCGTGAGGAATCGTTTGTTTCTCCGACGACCGCGTCGAATTCGGATCACGCCGCGGGTTTCAGTCTTTGTACAACACCCGTGGGTGGTGATAAAGATGCATGCGAATCGAGAGACAAGATCGGTAGCGGACAAACGCGGCCCGTTGCCAGCGTTGTTCAAGTCGTCGGGCTCTTATTCGCGCGAGAAAAACATTTCTGAGTTTACGGGGATTATTTTTGAAATATATCGAACGGACAGCTCTCGCTATAAAAAGAATCATTCGTGCTGTTTTCTTTTTCTTTCCGCCGAGACGGACAAAGGCTACTAAAATTCTTTCTAGAGAAACTAATATGACTTTATTTTTTATGTCACGAAAAATCTATCGGATGTATTCAGGTGTTATTGAGCGGGACATTTGAAAGACATAGAGTTACCAGAAATTGAAATTAATCGTAAGACGCTATTCTGTGTTCCTTCTTTACAGA
This sequence comes from Trachymyrmex septentrionalis, assembly GCF_001594115.1. NCBI lineage: Eukaryota > Metazoa > Arthropoda > Insecta > Hymenoptera > Formicidae > Trachymyrmex > Trachymyrmex septentrionalis. The sequence continues at coordinate 2,497,992 of NW_017306018.1, read as the reverse complement.
GATCTCATATAAGATCGTATTTGCGACAGATGGTGGATTTAGTGTTGTTCCATTCTGAAATTGTAAAGAAATGAATTGATATATCAATTTGATGAAATTTTATTTTTCTCGTAATCCAACTATTGGTATGCGTTTAGAAATATCGAATACATCTTTAATACTTGTATATTCAATATCGCAAGCTAGAAGACGTATTAGTTTTGGCACGATAAAATGTTTCGAAAGAAATAACGCCACGACCGCTGTATGGAAAGTCACAGCGATCTGCGCGTGTCATAATTAAAAAGAAAAAAGAAAAAAAAAAAAGAGAAATATTATCGGCCATAGTGAATGATTCACCAGGAATATTATACTACGACAATAAACGTAGGCGTCCACTTCGTAAACCAGCTCGCGCTGCTGCGTTCACGCAACTCATACGTCCTGCGCGCTGTCTCGGTTCATCTCTTTATCTTTATTTTTCTTATCCCGGTGACCACCTTGCAACGCGGTAGAAGAACTAACGGAGAGGCGGGAGAGGCGGGGGTAGGGTGAGAAGAGATACGGTGGAGAGCTTCCGTGGATTCACCTTGCCAAATGAACGACTCGTTTCGGGCCGGTAAATCCCTCGATTCCCATCCCGGGGTCCCACGTTCGTTGCCTTATTTTTTTCCCGCTCCCGTTGGACCCTGGTTGTACGTTGCAGAAAATTCATCGCTCCTACAAAATTATACTCTCGCATTCCTTAGAAACCCAAAAGTTGTCGTGCGGCGAACAAGATGAGATACGTCCGTAAAAGTTTCCCGTTGTATTCGTCACTATTTTAGAATAGTGACGAATCCGCGACAATAATTCCACGCCGTATATTTTACGGGGGGAAAAAAAAAAAGAAATTTTTATACAGACGATATTCATAATGTGTCCAACGTTTACGAAAATTATTACGTAAAAATAATATAAAATCTTTAATATTTAACGGGATACGTTATTGCAGCGACGTCTCATTTTACGACGATATAAAATATAAGAATTGGTTTAAAATGACGTAATTAATTAGCGGCAAGCGTCGTTAGCAAATAATTCCCTCCGTTTGTATGCGCGCTTCGAAGCCTACGGTTACCTACCCACGTATCGACTATATCGCTCATAACCGACCGCGAAGAGCGCAAAACGCTAACCGGCTGCGGGACACCGGTGGTCGTACCGTGCGCGTACCGTAAACGTCACGAGCGGCCAGCAGTTCTTTGATATCGCTGAAGCGTGAGGACGTTTTGGCAGACAGACGGATGGACGGACGAGCCGACGAGGGGTCTGGTTATGATTGTGATATTACAGTTGGTTCGTAGGCTCTCGGAATGTAGCCTCTCTCTTCTCTCTCTCTCTCTCTCTCTCTCTCTCTCTCTCTCTCTTTCTCTATCTCTTCCTCTCTCTATCGTTCGCTCTCTGTTTCACTCCCTTCCGCCTATGTGCATTCTACGTGGATGCATGCCTGCCCATCAGGCCGCGCAACGTAGAGCTAATCAAACGGGCCAACCCGCTGTGCGAATATTAATTAAACTCTCCGTTACGCCTGAATAGCGTATACAGAGGGTCGCAGGGGGAGGGAAAGAGGGCGAAAGGTAGCGAGGACGTGTACGTTACGCTTTCGCGCGCCTGCGAGTGTTACATCTGCGAACGATGATTCTGTTCGAGGAAGCGAGGTGGCGAATCTCCTCCCTCCGATATTCCAGAATCTGCTGGAAATCTTTCCGGAAAGAGATCTTTCAAATATTCTATCTGTGTTTACTCTAATTTCGACACGCAGCGTGCCTGAAAAGTTATTGCATCTAAAGGTGAATTTTTTTTTTTTTTTTTTTTTTTGAAAAATTCATTCATTCTCCTCCAAATGTTCGATAATATACGTTCGTGAAATATATACATTTTTTTTTTAAACGTTTCTTGAATAAAAGATAAAGTTAGGATTAAATTTTTAATTGCCTTTTTTTCTTTTTTTTTTTTTAAAGTATATATTAGTAGTAAATACGAACTACAATTCGCAGGTAGAAAAAGGAATTTTTCTAATATCTGTTCCACAATACTCGTGCAGATCCTCTTTTCAGGAGAGAAGATTACCGCTCCCGTTGGCTTCGTAAATAACTGGGAAGCATTGTTAAGCAGCTTGGGGCGCTTTGTGGGATCCGCGAGTCATTTTATTCACGCGGCAATAAGCGTAACTCAAGATACCACGGTGTTTTTCCACCGCACACAATATCGAATAATTAAATCGAGTATGTCCGCGCGATAAAACGATACACACCGCCGTGGCGCAGGAGGAACAGGTCGCGCGGAAGATAAGGCCGCGACCGTGAATTTAACTCGCTATCGGGATAGCGACTTGTTGAGGTATTGTTAAAGCATTCGCGAAAGCACCGACACGACCCTCCCGAGATACGAGAGAGAGAATTCACATCGCACTATCGCACGTGTGCTTCGCGTGTGAAGGACCTCGGATAATTGATGGAACCTTTTTGCGTCCAGCTTTAATACTGGTTACTTTAACGGTCAAATACGTTCACGCGATTAATTCAAATTTGAAGTTTTAACTCCTCGAAATGGCGGTTTGACAACTGCTATTTTTGAGAGAAAGAATTTCACTCACATCAGGCGTACAGCGTCTGAGAAATGATACATCCGCGACGTCTCGCTAATTTCCAATTTATTAGACCGATTTCCCACACCGATCGTTGCGAATGTCTTGTCCCGCTCGGCAAGCGTGCTACCGCGAATGTTCCCCATTAGCATCTGCCTCGTACAACGATATCGTGCCGAGACGAAAACGACGAGTGTCGCTCACGGACTTCCTATTCTCACGGGGCGAGATGAGGACGAGGGCACGTCGCTCGGCGACATTCACGCTTGCCCGCGAAGCGAGGGAGACGAGTCACGGTATACTTATATAGACGTCAGTCAGATTTCCGACGTTGTAAACGGCTGTATATGGCTCGTTGTAAAGGCGGCCCCTTTGATATCGCGAAGCCCATAATGCGCCGATACATACGTAGGGCCTCGATCGTAAATACCACTAGCCCTCCCTCCCCTCTCCCCCCCCCGTCTCTCTCTATCTCTCTCTCCATCCTCCCTCACCGTGTTTCTTCACCCCTTTCTTTCCTCTCTCTCTCTCTTTCTCTTTTCACCACTGTGTGTGTTGTCTCTTCTCTTCCTTTTTATATAAATTAAATTCTACCTTCTCGATGTCATGCGAAACGTTGGTCGCTCTAAATCCCGCGCGCCGCAACTGACCGTTTAATTACATGTTCATAAAACAGGAGGAGGAAGCAACTTTTTGGCGCTTCGTCCCTTTACGCCCTTTCACTGCTCCTCTCTTCCTTCCTTCATCATCCAGGTCATTGTCGCCGTTGTATTCGTGAACCGGTCTGAGGCTTGCCGAACACAGCACACCTGGATTGCGAGATCGCCTCGATACGCGAAGACGCGTGCGTGGAAATAATTGCGACTTTTTTCATCAGGGATTCCTTCTTTATGATTAATTATTATGAATTGTACAACTTATCAAATTGTTAACGTTTATGGAATCGAGATTCATCTGTGCGTTAGTTCGCAGAAATTTCCAATTTCGTGAGACTGAAGCAAAATCTTATCTGATAATATAATGGATCAGACAGAAATAGGATTTAATCAAATTATAAAAAAAAAAACCTAATTATGTTTATATACTTTTTTGTTTTTGCTTTACATTTGTATTATTATTTTATATATTAATTGTAGTATTATATATATTATATCACATTATAATAATTAATTTAACGAACTAATGTGAGAAAAACTTAAATATATAAAAATTAGAGAAGCCTATTTGCCCTCCGCTAAAATAAAATAAATAAATCAGTTTCTTGCTTGATTTTATAGCTCATAAACTATTAAGTTGTCTTCTACTAAATGCTTAAATAATTGTATGACAATGACTAATTACATGATTTTATCTCAGTATAATTTCAATAGATTTAGAATATTCTAAAAATACAGGACTTGTATGCTATTATATTAGCCAACGTTGCAACATTCCAGTCAATGTTTAAGTAACATGTAAAGTAAGAGTGTTAAATATAAACGCGCGCGGGTGGAGGTACAAGGCGCGTAAAACTAGACAGATCGTTTGTGGCTTGAAACGTCAATAGCCTAATGAAAATAATTGACGGCCCAGAGCGGGTGCAACTGCTCGAGTGAAATGCACTTTGACTATCCGCTAACGAACCAGTCGAGTGGTGTTCATTTTAGTTGTATACTCGCGTGCTTTGTCGAGTGCTCCGAGCGGAAATTCCGCTACGGAAGCGCTGGATTCATAATGCGTCTATCAATCGCGATTATAGCGTGATTTTTTGATAACGCTATTACTATACGGGACGTAAAAATATATAGAATAGAAATACTTTATTGCTCTTTTCGTCTACACTGAGGAATAAATTTTGCAAAAATATTCTAAATATTAATAATTATTCGTTTGAATAGTGTCAGCTAAATATTTAGTTATAGTAAATAAATATTTACCCAATAAAAAAAAATAATAATTAAATTAATGGTTCTTGTATCAAATAAATATATTTTTATATAATTTAGTAAATGTCTTTAGTTGGCACTATTTAAATCAATCGTTTATTAAAGTATAGTATATTTTATTTTCAGTGTGTAAATTCTGATCTATACCGAGTTAAACTAACATAAATGTCAAAGTGGAAATATCTTTTTGTCATAAATTTTTCATTTTTAATGAAAATGTCTTAATTGAGATTATATATGCGAAATTCATTTGAATCTATTACTATAATATCTGTTCATTATAATCTATATTCATTTGTTAAATCTATATCATTTGTTAAAATTCTTTGATTTCTCATAATTATGCACTGCTTAATAGTGAAATTTCTATGATCACGTATTGTAGTACTAATTGTTTGCAATATTTGTATTTAATTTCTTTGTTTAATTTCTATGAATGATTGCTAAATGTTACTGTGTTGTAATTTTGATATTAATTTACAATAGCATTGTAATAAATCTATTCCGAAATGTCAACCTTTTGTGCGAATAAATTGTATTGTGATTTATTTAATTTTTGCAAACCGTATGTAATGTAAAATGTAACTGTCCTTTTCGTTGAATTGAAAATCCAGCACAAAAATTAAACATATAAACATTTAGTAGACAATAATAATAAAGTATATGTTTATTTTATAATTAATGCGATATTCTTAATCTAATTCTTATAGTTTTTACAACTGGAACAAATATAGACCAGAAATGGAGAAAACAATGTTAACAAATATTAATAAATATTGATCTGAATAGTATCTATAAACTATACCTACTTACAGTAAGTCAAGTAAGAGCGTGGTCGGCCTTACTCAAAGTTAATAAAAGATATCGCCCTAAATCTATCATGAATCTATAGAGAGCACCTTGATGCAATATCAAGGAAGATTCAGTTGTCATTGAACTTTCTTAAGAGAATCACACTAAGCCCCATGAGTACCAAATACGCATCACGCTATGAAGCGTGTTCCTCACGTTGTGTTTCTCTGCACTCATCCGAAAGGTCCAAAAATGTCACAATTAGCGGCTGCTGAATATATGAAAAAGTCGAAATCATTCGTACAGAAGTGAGTGCAGCGATACAATGTGGCAAAAAATGTCGATGATTTACCGGAACGTGGCTCGATATGCAAAGTGGACAAAAAAAGACGATGAAAAAATAGTGAATCTGTTTTCGCGGAATCCTGGCTTAAGGCACTGCGTCAAGGACAAGCAAAATTGAAGCAGAAAGGTTTAGATATATCGTATGAAACTATTCGAACCTATCTCAAGGCTAATAACATGAACTCGACTCTCCACGCTCTTACTTGACTTACTGTACAATAAATAAATATTTACTCAACAAAAAAATTATTGTTAAATTAAATTAAATGGTATTCTTGTATCAAATAAATATATCCATTTAATAAATATTTCATTGACATCTATTCAGAGACATGACCTACTAGAATATGGAATTTTATTTCAATGTACGCATAATGGCAGAATATCCGCAGTTCCGTACTCACAATGCAGATTCCACAGAAAAGCGAAATTCGCATGGTTGTGGTACATTTCGCGAGTGGTCCATGAGCGTGCACACGAAGCCTTAAGTGGTCCGGTCGATCATCGAGGGGTCGAACGCGTCGTACCGAGTAACTCACTACCGCACCATCGAAACCAAACTAATAGCAACCTCGGTAGAGCCGGGGTGAGTCGCCTCGGGTGTCGACACGAGGGGAGGGGGGGCATTAAACTATCCGAGGGTGAAAACACTCTCGGTATCCTCTGCGGAGGCAGGCAGATCCTCTCAGTGATCTTTCTGGGATTCGTAATTTATTTTTATTTTCTCTGCGATTGACGAACTTTTTGTGCATTTTATTTCTTTTATAACGTTCTTCCATTATTACATATCAAGCGTCGATAATAAATCATGAACTGACACATGAATAATGTAATAATTTAATATAATGCAATCTAATAAATGAAAAGAAATAGGTATAATTTTGTATAACTAATTTAAATTAATTAAACAAGCTGTTAAAAATTAATAACTTGATCAGGACCAGATTTAAATGTTAGTATCAGTAAAACAATCTTTGAATAATTTACACCATTTAATGGAAATTACCACAGAATATTCTATGATTTATCAAAACTATTTCTCTTTTTACATTAATCACGAATAATAGTGTTAAATAATTTGCAATACAATTTACATACTGATAATTGCATTTACACGCGGATAAATAATTCTCAATTATCATATTTTCATACGCTGCTCGCACGATTTTCAAGAAACATTTTGTCATGCAGTTTTTCTTCAAAAATACTATTTTACGATTGGAAAAAAGCATTATTAAAGGATAGAATTGTCCCAATTTCTCTCTCTCTCTCTCTCTCTCTCTCTCTCTCACAGACTTAAACTTAAGTGTTTCAGCTGATTTTACGAGCGAAAGCAAAGTGAGAAAGCACAGAAGCCTCTCCGAGAAAACGAAAGAGAATTCGAGCGAAGGGAAAGGGACGGAGGATTGTTAGCGGGAGGGTGAAAAGTCAAAGCGACGTGAAGCGAATTGTTGGTAGTCTCGTGTATACGTCGCTGACATCTGTATTAGCAAGATTACCGGATGGTTCCCCCGGATTCAGAAGGGATCGAAATACGTGACGCGCAGCCGGTTTCGGACACGGAATAGGTGCGAACGAGGATGATGGGACGCGCAGGGCAAGGACGAGGTACAACGAGGGGTGGCGGGAGGAACGATATGGGTCTTCACTCGCCGTGAATGACTTTGTATATAAGTCCACTAATCTGTAGGCACGCACAAAGCCGGCCTTTGTGTCCGCGGGTAGCACGGCAGTCAGTCAGTCATCCAGTCAGTCATCCAGTCAGTCAGAACAGTCAGTCAGTGGTCCTTGGCTGGCATTTAGGGGTTGTTTGCGCGGCGAGGGTTTGCGAGAATCGCACACGACTCGGCTCTTCTTTGTCCCGACGTATCCGAACGGCCAATAAAATTCAGCGGAAATACGCGATTGTAATAAGTCTGGCTAAACGAGAGAATGTGTACAATTACTTCAATTCAGTACAATAAAATATAATAAATTGTATAATTATGTATCTTATTATATATGTTATAGAAATCAGATACACAAAATAGGAACTGTCAAAAGCCAATTATGTTAATTTTAATTGCACTGCGACTACTATCAAATCAAGTTAATATTATTATCATCATTGTTATCAGATAAGTATTAATAAATTATACAATTTCTGTGAATCGTTTAAATTATAAATTGTGCATGTAATTATGCTTTATCGTTTACTTGTAATGAGAGAAAAAGAGGCAACGTTTTACTATCATTGGAGCATACAGCGACAAATTCTTATCGTAAAATCAATTTTTTTTAATTCGTTCACTCGTTTATTCAAAAACGAATCATAGAATAATAAAAAAAAAAATGCGAATGTGCAATTTTCTCTTTATTCGTGATAATTTTTTGCTTACAGTTAATACAAACGCAAATTACGCATTTCATCCGGTGATGAAAGGGGGCAAAGCCCCCTTCAGAGCACCACTGACCGACTGACTCTATGACCTATAGATTCTCATATTGCTCCTGGGGGATGGTCGATGACTGCAACTACAGTGTACGCCAGCGACATATACGCCTGAGATCATCGTCCGTATCATCTTCCTCTCGAATACACACGAAATATTAATTAATCATGAATATTAAATGAGTTTATTATTATTATCTCATTATTATTGTATTTTCATCTGCGCTTGACTTGTGATAAATCAATGGCAGCTGGTTTCCACGCAATTAGTTACAAATAATTTGGCGCGCGTTCTCGTCGGACAATCAAGTCGCAGTATTTGACGTGTCGAAATTTTCGGTTAACAGCACCACGAGAGATAGAGTAATTGTAACGAAGAAAGGAATCGCCTATGAACGGCTGTTCGTATCGATATTATTCTTGCGGCCGATCTGCGCGAACGGCCGGCTGAATGATTTACACGTCGAGCAGTGCAAAACCGAAAATGACAGCGCCATAAATCGCGGCCGAACCCCACGATATATCCGGTCTCGCCCGCGCGCAAGCGGTTTTGCATAAATAAATATATACCACGAACTATGGGCGCCATGCTCTATATCCCCCTGTACGTATCAGTTGAAATGTTATTAAGGCCTTTTCGCGAACGTCGGTCGATCCTATCGGTGCTAAAAGAACACGATATTTCCTTTTTGTTTATACAATCCTTCACTTTAAAAAATATTGATGTGGATTCAACACCATGCGATGTCTACGCGATTCTCACCATGCTGGTGTTAATATTAGCACTAACATGGTGTGGATTATAAAACCCATAATGTTAATTTCACATTATGTTGCTGTCAATATTAACACATCAACACGGTGAGAAGGATTACACAGACACCGCATGGTATTAAATTTGTACCGATATTTTTTTCCTACTGTGAGTATTTCTAGAACATTAAGCTGCACGAAGTTATATAGCATCATTAATAATGTAGCATTAATATAGCATCACACTTAAAATTTATACAATAATTTAGATTATAATTAACAATTAAATATAATTTAATAAAGATGTCCCTTTGAGCTCCAAAGTTCTTATGATTCTATTTCATTGCTTTTTCATATCTCACATTTATATGTTCGTTTTCATCTCTTTTAATTAAATTGGAAGAAAAAAAGGCAATTCCGTCTCTGCTCTGCAAGTTTATATTGGATAATGATTAGCTAGAATCCAAGTAGGAAAATCTCATCGCGACACAACTGTCGGCGAGAAAATGGTGATCCGGCTCTCCCGAGACTTTCCCAGTGGCATGAAAAGGCTCGGGATGGGATTGTACAGTCAAAAGTCGCAGTTCAAATTTGTCGGTCCATTGAGTCGAGCGTGCGGCAAGGGCCAAAGGCTTCCGGTTTCGGCACACCTGCCCGTCTGCACGACGCGGCAAGACATCGTTCAACGGTAGCGCGGACCGATTTCACGCTGCGCTCCTGCACAAAGGGCATGTTTAAATTATGATAATTCCCTCGCCCGATGGGATACAGACGTGTCCTGTCGCCCCGGTGCTTTCGCGTGATGACTTGCGGATTCGCGAGTCCTCCTTGAATCCTTGATCGGAATTCGCTGGATGTACCAAAAAGCGTTCAAAGTGGCTTAGATAGGAGGAGGAAAGTTCAAATGAAATTAAAATTAGATTTCCGGAAATCTCTCAAAAATGTTGTTTAAGTATATAAAATTATCTTTCGCAAATTTAAGTTGTTAAAATAAAATAAAATAAAATTGTACAGATAAAGGAATAAATTTGTAAATTACGTAAATTTATTACTATATAATTTACAAAGAGTGAATATTTCTTTGCTTTCTTCTCTGCTCAACAAAATTTTATTCTTGAATACGACTCTTTTATTCCGTTATAAAAGTTTCAAGTGTCAAATAATGTCTGAATAAAATACTGATAGATGGAAAATAATAAATATAAAAAGATAATATTATTATAAAAAAATAGAAAAACTATAATTATAAATAAAATTAAGCACTACAATCGATAAGTATCGTCGTTTATCATTGTTAGGGGCAGACGAATTTGATCAACCGATTCGATATCTCTCGCAATTGCATGATATTACTTCAGCTCCTAAGTCTTATTCTATCAATTTAGTGATCAATGCGGCCGATCCATCAGTGCGAGCCGCTCGTTACGCGGGATTTCCCGTCAGTAAGTAGATTATGCGCATTGTTAATGACCGTAAAGCGTACACCGCGAGCGCGATGATTTAGTTAATCCACAAAATATTATTATTACCCGTATATTGTGAGTCTGACCGTTCTATAATACCCTTTTGTGCGGTGGTTGAAACGCTTACCGATCCTCCTTCGAATTTCCGCTAAATTATCATAGCGTTTCGTGCGCGTACATGCGACAAAGACTACAAAGAGAGAGCCGTTATATCAGTCTATAATATATTAATTTCCTTTATGCATTCGAAATCAATAAAAAAATTATATTGTTCAATTCATTCCATTTTAAAATTTTTGCGAAAATCATTCGTTAAATAACAAAATAAAATTCTTCTGTTTTTTTTGAAATAACATACCACGCATGCATATAAGAAGTATATTAATGATAACAAGTTTCGGAATTAAATTCGATTGTCGCATTATTCGTTGCGCACAATTAGCGACAATAGTAATTAGCGATCATTGACGGGGTATCAAACAATTAACCGAAAATACAGCACCTCGAATCTTTCCCCGGAGGATTAAGATAGCAGCGTGAGATGGGGTCGGGCTTGGTTCCACCAACTAATATCCTTTAGTCTTATCCTTATTATTATCCTCCCCTTCAACTCCCCACGACTACTTCGAGGCGTTTCGCTAACCAGGCGTCGGCTGATATTAAAGCACATCCTTAGCATCGTACTAATTTTACGCGACGGCCCAACTACGTGCCGGATGATCCTTTAAACCGGAGTTTACCTCCACAAAGCGTGGGATCAAATTTCATAAAGAGACTCGTACGTCGCGTTAAAGTACGTTCCACCTGTTCAGATTCTTTTTTCAGTTACTGTGTGTATGAAAAAAAAATTTTGCTACTTATTTCTAATATTTTAATCATTTTTCCCGCTGTTAATTTTCCCATTTCTTTTTTATTCATCCAAAGTGTTTTACTGCTACAATCGCAATATATATAATTTACAATAGAAGAATTCACAAGTATCTAAAACTTTTTGAAAATATAATTTGTATCTTAATTTAATTCTACTAAAAATTAATATGCTAACAGACTTTTATTGTAAATTTTAAATAATTTAGTCAATAATAATGTAAAATCTAAATCCAAGAAGATTTTGTCGTTAAAATTTAAGTTAAAATTTAAATTTTTATTAAAAAATTTTTTAAATAAAAAATAGAACATATAAAATTAAAAGAAAAAAAAAAACTGAAGAAAGATACATCGCGGATCGCGCGAGTAACACGCGCGAAAAGGATCATTCCCTCCTTGAGGCAACGTGCCTCTCCTCTTCTCTCGCCGCGCGTGATTTACGAGCCCTCCGCCCTCCGTCGGCATGGGAGTTATGCAGAAACGTCGGACATACGACGACCCTCCTGGCATCTCCTTTCGTGATGCTCTCGTGGGTTTAGTAGCGTCGATTAGGCGGCTCTTAGAGGGCTCGGGTGCCGCCCCTGAGTGGCTACAAAGTGAAACGTAGAAAAGGAACAACCCTACGCTCTGCTCCGGCAATCTCTCCCACTCTCACTCTCTTTCTCTTTCTTCTTTCTCCCATATTCGAAATGCGAGTATCCTCGCTCTTTCTCGCCGCTACTTTCTCGTAGTCGAGACCGCTATCACTTGTCCCGAAGAAGAGCAACGATACTGGTACTAAAGCATTAATTAATAGCGACTGCTCGCTTGCTCGAAATGGTATTACCGGGGCTATCGTCGTCGTTTTATAGATACAGAACGTTTCGAGGTACCTTTTTCCGGCGCGCTTCTCTGGTAGTAAAAGCCATCACAAAAGGAGACAGAAAGACTCGTCGGTGGTTCCTTTCGTTTCTTCCGACCGTCCAGTCCTCCTCCAGATTGTTTCTTTCAGAACGAAATGTTTCTAACAATTTTATTCACGATGTCATCGAACGATATATCGTTCGGATCATTTTAACGATTAGATCAAGGTTTCGCTAATCGAGAACGATGTTTTGGAATGTGGAGTAAAGGTACGAGATGACGCTAATTAAGAGTGGAGAATTGTGGAGTCTCTCTCGAGAGGAGAAACGGAGAGACTAATAAAGTTTATGTACAAGAATGTTCTAATAATATTTCTCTCAAGAGAAGTCGAAGAAATCTTATTTTATTACGTCCTACAGACGTAATGGTATAAACGATAAAAAAAAAAGAAAATACAAAATAAGGATTGAAGATCCAAAAAGAAATTGTAGAAGGTCTTAAAAAGTAAATCTTCGACTGTCGAAGAATCAGAGAGGGACTTAAATCTCAATTCTGAAAATTTTCAAATTTTCGCGAACGGTATTTATCGCGTCTTCTTACAGATTTCTGGCGAAAACGAGTGCAGACGGAATTCATCCAGGAGGTAACCATATTTTTATTCCCACGTAAAAACGCGATCCCCTCCCCCCCCCCCTCGCTGACGACTCGGCACGCTCGACTACCCTTTGTCTTCCCCCATCGGCAGGGCCCGTCGCTTCGACGGGCGCCCTTCGTGCCAGCCTGATTTCCTCTAAACTCGCGAATAAAAGTTTACATCGCGAGCGGCGTCGCGAGGGTGCACCGGCAGAAGCATCATAAAATCGGGATTCAATATCGTAAGCGGCGGACGGGGTAAAGGGTGACAGAAAGAGGGTTTCGGGTAGAGACGAGGGCACGTCGTATGTGTCACGAGGATGTCAAGGGGCGCTGGTTCAAGGGATCGTAAACACACGCGCAAGAGCGCGCGTAACTCGACGATATAGTCGTAAATGTACACGCGAAAGAAAAAAAAAAAAAACATACACGCGAGAAGAATTTTTCGTTCATCCCGCAGCCGCGGGAAATTTTTTCGCTGCGCAGAACCGATCGACCACCATATCGAAACATGCACCGGAAACAGCGATCTCTACATTCTCGGTGTTTATCTAACGCTAAATATGACTTTTGGATTTTCATCTCTCTTTAAACGTTACGAGCGTTTGTATTGCATATACTTGTATTAATTCGAAATCAGACGGCCGCATTTAGCCAAATATGCGGTGAGAATATGGACCAACGATTCTGATTACATATTTAGCTCTAAATGTTGTTGCCTGATTTTCATCTCATATTCACATTGAATATAATAGTTATGTTAGGTAAATATATCCGAGGGAAGCAAACGTTTCACATTTAGCGTTAAATATGCGGAGAGAATACGAATCAGTGTAATTTGTAACGAGAGAATATTTGAGTGATTCGTTTTTGCGGACATTTTTACATTGAATTATACCGAATATTATGCGTAAAATATATGCATACAATATAATTAGTAATAAAGCATTACAAAATTTACTGCTATTATCAAATCATTATAAAAACATTGCTGGCACAGAGATTCTCTATATTTCTGAAAATATCCTCTATATTTTAAAATAATATTTTCAAAATATTATTATGTATCAAACTTGAGTGGATTTATGGCAAACGTATACATATATTAGTCCTTTTGTCGAAGAAAATATTAAAACATGCACATGGAAAAGCACGGTTATGACTAAATTATCTAAGAATTTTAATATCTAGATACAAATCTGAAAAGAATTTTATTGGATCATCCAAATAATTGTTAATATATAAGGCACTCAAACTGAGATTGTTGTATAAAGTCAAAACTTTTTGCAACTTTGTTTATCATGTTTATGAATCCTACGTAATTATTTTTATGATCTAACAAAATTAGAGAATTTTCAGATTTGTATCTAACAAAATTTTACGACTTAATTTTAAGATTAATTTTTACTTAATTCATTTTTATTTCTATATACTTTAGCAAAAAAATATTCTTCTTCTTATATATTTACTTCTTCCAGTATAATTTACAGAGAGGATCAGCTGAGTGTCAGTCTTTTGATCTTTTTCCTCCACTCCCGTAAAATCGTGACGTTAAATCTGTCTGCAGAAGGACGACTTTCTATTACGCACTTGCATGATCGCGACAGGCATACGCATACGCAGTGAAGTTCAGGATCGCACACGTGTTGCGTGTCTGCACGCAGCATCCCTCTCGACCTCATGCTGCCTTCTCCTTACTCCCACTATCCCTGCGAGAGCATCTACAGGCATCTGTCCTTTCCCTGCCTCTTGAGAATGCTCGTGTAGGTAGTTTAACACGGTCGTAAAAGACGGGTGTTTTAATACAATTTACAAGAAAGTATCGAGCCGGACGGCGTACCTCCAGCCACTCTACTGGGTGTGTCAAGTGAAATCGACCGGCGATCAATCGACATTCGTTCCCTTTCCCTGCTCGTTAATGTCAGAATCCGAATGATTTCTGTCGCGAAAATACGATCGAGTTAATGGCGCCGTACGGCTTAAAAAAAAAGAGCCAATTTACGG
>NW_017306018.1:2479798-2483228 GCF_001594115.1 Trachymyrmex septentrionalis | reverse complement strand
GAATGATTTCTGTCGCGAAAATACGATCGAGTTAATGGCGCCGTACGGAGCCAATTTACGATCAGAGTGACAATTTAATTCTTGACAGACACGAGAACAAGGTAACATCGACAACACTCAATTATTAATCAACAACTGTTGAAAGATATTCAATAATTGGTGTGCGATGCTCGTTAAGATATTTCTCCCTGAAAATATTTCTTATACAGGAATTTATAAAAACGGGCTGACATTCCCGAGAAATCGCGATAAACTTACAGAATCTTGTACTTATTATCAATAACAAAATTTAATTTCATTTTGCCGACGAGAGAGAATTGCCCAATTAAATTAAATTAAGTGGATTTGTAAAATGAAAAGGAACAAAATTTTAAATATGAAAAATTAAATGTGAAAAAGACACGGTTACTCCGAAAATGCAGTTCTTTTGCAATTTCAAGCGACATTCTATAATTATTTTTATATCAAGATGTAATCATTAGTCATCTTTCGAATTCCGTAATTCTGAAACCACATGAAGAGACGGCAGGAATTTTCGCTATCCAAAACTTACGTTTTTCTCGCAAGAGAAGCGTCGAGTGCGACTCGATGATTCCCTCGAGCGTTCCCAAGGCGGAAATTGCTCGCCGCGAAGATTAAGGAGCCCCGAAGAGGCTCGATGAGGATACTTTGGCAGACGCTTTGATCGCTGTTCTCTCTTTTTCTCTTCTGTTCTACATTCACCGTCTTCGGTATTGTACCGAGGAGGACCGTTTTTAATAAGCGGCAATTAGCTAGACGGGAGAGAATGTCGTAGGCGCCGATCCCTGTATACTAAGCGGAGATTTTTGTACCGCTTCATGGTTATCCTGTTGTCGCCAGTGATACGTTACTAAGACATCGCGAGTGGCTGCCTCGTAAAGCTTGTGAAATATTGCATTTGACGCCACGAGCGATTCTCTTAAACGCCCTCCTTCGAAGATTGTGGGAAGATGATCGAAACCCTATCTCCATGCTGGTGTGTATCACCCAGACGCTTCCTGTCGGTTGATCACGCTATTCGCGACCGGCTTACGAGACCGTTAGTCTCGACAAACTTAATAAAATTATCATATGTTTAAGTATGTAAAAACAGAAGATAAAAGTTAGAATTTATGAAACAGTAAACTTTGAGCAAAACACCTAATTGCAAAAATATAATTTGCAAAAAATAGATTAGAAGCCGAATATTACTTGAAGTAGAGAATTATCAAACTATACTGTTAAATTCATAATGTCAAAT
The DNA here is from genome assembly GCF_001594115.1 of Trachymyrmex septentrionalis. NCBI lineage: Eukaryota > Metazoa > Arthropoda > Insecta > Hymenoptera > Formicidae > Trachymyrmex > Trachymyrmex septentrionalis. Next base: position 2,481,967 of record NW_017306018.1, on the reverse strand, counting down.
TATTCTCAATTTGGGTTATTTTTAATCACTTTTATTAGTCGCCACTGCTCCTATCCATGTTATTGTTAATTTGACTTTTAAAGCATTGAAGTTAAATAACTTAACTCAAGAAAATGTATTAAATTTGATTAAAATTTAGTTTATCATTTACTAAATGCACACATTAATACGAATGATGTTTTACGGGAGACCGGGATTAGTTGACTGTAGGGGTAAATAGAATAATCGAGGCTATATTAAAAATAAAACACGCGAGACACGCGTAAATATGCCGCTCAGTCTGCTGTAAGATCTTGTTGCGAACACATCTATGATAGAAGTTATGCCACAATTTTAAAAAATCGTACACCTAAGTAAATATTTTTATTCTTAACATTTTTGTTTTACAATCGTATCTGATTGTCTGAGATATGTAATTTCTGCTTAGTAAGTGTAGTTCTTACTTAATAAAGTCCAACAGATTTTTTTTTTGTTTATGTGTCCTTTGTTATCGTATATTGTTAATGTTTTTAAAAAATGAACGAATAGGAATAGTAAACTAACCACAGCATGGAACTGTATGAGTCATTTAGTGACGACTCTTATAGTACTTACTCGAAATTTTATTCCTTTAAAGAGATTTTCCTCAGTGTAGTAAATGTTATAAATTTAATTATATTCAATCACGAAAACTAGGTTCGTTTGACGTGTTTTTGCACGAAATGAACAAATTTTGCAAAGAGAAGCATTGTTTTGTCCCGCGAAGCGATGTTTGTGTTTAAAAATATACTTTTATAAGAGTTTTATTAATATGTAGCCGAAGATGTAGCTTAAAATACGTTAATCTTTATTTTAATAATCTTAGTCGAATTACTCCGGTTCCGGGGCTAATTGAATCAGATAAAACGCATTAGAAAAGTGCATTTTTTTTTCATATTAATTATCAGTTCCCTTTTATTATTAAAATATTATTAGTTAGTCAAATGTATGTAATAACTGGTGTAGAATTCATTTTTTCGGTAAGTCTCTTAATTCCGTCTGTAAAAATTCGAAACCGAAAAATGAGTCTATTAGCCCCGGTCCCCCCTACTTTGAACCCACAAAAATGGATTGATTTACATTTTGAAAATTGAAAATAACAAAATGCTTTTTAAATAAAAAAATTGAGTTACCACTGCCTCTTTAATATCTAACAGAGTGAAATAAGAACAAGTATCGCACCGCTTCAAGAGTTAAATAATGAAAGAATAAAATTTGTGAAACTGCATACTATTTTCATCTAATCTAATTGAACATAAAAACGTACGACAACGATCATTAGTTTACGTTGCTCGTAATGGGGGGGAAAAAAAAAATATTGACAATTTCCAAGCGACATGCATAAGTAAGTAACATTGGTTGAATAATTTTCAAACGGATTTGAAACTGATGAAAGCATAACGGATAACGTTATCAAGCGGGCATTAATGGTATGCATTATACTGAACACCCGACGATGGAGATTAAGCACAATTATACGCGCTCGACGGCACGGTGCATCACGAGATTAGTGTGCGAAATCCGCAACGGCATAAATCCGAGGTTCGGCGCAGTTTTACTTTTGCTACGGGAAAGATCGAAGAGAACACAGAAGCGGACTGTGGCGAATTATGGACGATCAACGGAAGCCGATCGCCGAGCCATTCGAAATCAATTAATTATCGGGATAATTAAACTTTCAGCTTTCACGTGCAGCCCGCGGGCGATTAACGCGGAACGTTAATTTCGATCTCCCGAGTTCGTAACCGCGATGCACTTGCATTCAAAATCTCGCTGAATTTTCCCCCCAGTCGCAACCAGCTACGAGTCAAATAGCGCGCAAAGCTGATCGACATGAATCTTGCAAATCTATTATCCGTTAAGTCGAAAACTTGCGTTCGAAGCGCGCAACCAGCGAGACAATTTAACGAATCAGTCATCTGAGAAAGGAATTCATGAGTAACGAGTAAAATGAAGTTTAGCAAATTACTATAAATTACGATTTACTAAATAATGCTGTAAGTATTTTATACTCTACGAAATAGATTTTATATTCTATTCTGTTCCAATTTGAACAAAATTATTTGGTATGAATTAAATTGTGACAACTACACGGTAGAAAAACATTTTGTATTCATAGAAACGGTCCGTTCATGTCCTTGTTAAAATTTG
>NW_017306018.1:2469511-2479698 GCF_001594115.1 Trachymyrmex septentrionalis | reverse complement strand
TGAATTAAATTGTGACAACTACACGGTAGAAAAACATTTTGTATTCATTTTGTATTGTTAGAAACGGTCCGTTCATGTCCTTGTTAAAATTTCGTGTTAAGTTGATAGTTAACATTTCTTAGTGTCAAAGACACATTAACATAATTTATGAAAAAAAATAACGCGTTTTAAAACGTAAATTTGTAAGATAAATGAATAAAAAAATACATGTTAATTTAATATAATTACAAATGTTAATTTTATTTAAAAAAACATGCTTCTACAGTTTGCTTTAAATTGTCTATATTCCTAGTATATATATTTTTCGTCGCAATTTTTTTTACATAATACTTGTGTTACTTTCTGACATATTCATCTTATGTTAAATTAACATAAAAATTTGAGTGAATCGTTTCGAACACGTGCAATGTGTTAATTAAACACAAATTGTCCAATTGTGATATATTTATATTTTCAGCGCTTTATTTAAATCGTATATATTATCATAATCTTTACAGTGTTACACAGTTGATCAATGTATTTAATTGTATCCTCTTATCACCATCGGCCTTGTGACGAATCCGCGTAATCCACGACGACCTCGCGGCAATCGATTCGATAACCTGTAGCGAAATCGCGAGTGTAGACGTTCCTGATAATTGTCGGCGGTGCAGCGACACACAGCAAGTGGCAACGCTCGGGGGTGGTTTTGCGCGTCGGGGATGGGTTATAACAGACCGCAACGGCAGCCACACATTTCGGTGGCGTTCGCTCGCTCGCGCAGGCCACATTATTTCGTGATTGTCGCCGGGCCGTCGGTGGAGTGAGAAGAATGTGTTAATTTTGTGGCGATGTGTCAATGTGCACCCCCTCCCCCCTGTCTCCCGATCCTATCCCTTCCATCCTCACGCGTGTCCTTTTCCACCGTTGCGGATACCAATGTTTCTCTCTCTCTCTCTCTCTCTCTCTCGCTCTCGCTCTGGCTCGTTCGTTTTCTCCCTCAATCTCGTTTTCGACGCGTACGCGCGTGTGCGTGTTTTTGCGACGTCTATCTCTTTTGCTCGACGAGAGCCGACTAGATTGTTCGATAACCGATCGGCCTCGATATTAATTCAGACCGCGACGAAAACAATCCCATCGACACGTCGATCGCGCAAAATTACGCCTATCGCTGTCCGGTATCGGTTGTGCGGGATATATAAACTTTTCAAGCGTACTTCGGGAACGCATTTTTGACAAATTTGGAGTAAACCGTATGAAGCTGTCAACCACTCGCAGAATATTTCATTCGCATTATAAAAGTAAAGCTCATTGAATATTTCCCCCCAAAAATAGCGTACATGCGGGCGTGGTTACATAAAATAAAATAAAATGAAATAAAAATGAAAAGTTTAAATGAATTGTTAAGGAAAATTTTAAACACAGTAAATATATTTGTTTTACTTGGAAACAAAAAAGAAAGAAAAATACGAAAAGTGTGCTAATTTAAGAGAGCTCATAAATTCAAATGCTAATTATAACATTTGCCTTATAAATTTAAATTCTAGCTGCTAAATGAAATAAAATTCAAAATACAGTTTTTAGAAAACCAGAATTTCGAAGGGACGATGTCCGCATGTCTCGTCACCGCAGTTCGCATCCGACGTTCGCGAGATAATTTCACGAATTCCGCTTGCTCGTGAAAAAGCGGCACGACGAGCGGAATTCGTTTCGCGCCGGACAAATTGGTCAGCACGAAGTTCAGCACGAATTATTAATTATCCGTATCCACCTTTTTACTTCCTTGTGCCAAAGGACTCGGCAAGAGATACAAGACGACACAGTGATATAGGACGAAGAGATCTGTCGATTTATTTATTGACCGGTCGCCCCTGGCATTCCGCTGTTGATCGCTTTAACTCTTTCGTTGCAGAGAACATTGTAGTGCAAGATTACACGTGTTATAAGCATTAGATTTTTTTATATCGCAAAAACAAATATACCTACGTTTACAAATTGCAGGCACATATTAAAATTCCTGTTAGTCTGTTGAATATTTATTTTGACTTATATTTCGACTGTACAAATATTTATTTGGACTTTTAATTAATTTTTCTCTCTCAAATTTTAATACTATTAATATTATTAATCTGGAGTTTATCTTTAAAAAAGTTTCTTAGACTAAATAATATCTATCGTTATACACTTGTTAGATTTGTTAAAAAATTATAAATAATACAAAAAAAAAAAAATGTTTAAAAATGTTTCCAATTTTCTAAAATTTCTAAATGCATATAAATTATATAAGTTATTTTATAAATATTAAAGTTTGACATTTTTTTAAAGATTAAATGTGCCTTCTAGTGATAAAAACGATTAATACTTTTACTTAACTTAAAAACGTGAAGCAGAAACGATTGTAAGATACACGCGTAGGACAGCAATTATTCATCGAGATTTTATTGCCAATAAATTACCTCTTCTCCGCCGCGCGCTTTGTCATATTTATTTACAACAGCAAAAAAAAAAATAGCGATTGATCGATTCTGACGGTAACGGGCGATTCTCGCCCACTGATCCGGAAAGTCACGATATGCGGCGGGTCGCAACCGCCGCGAAAACGAATCGTATCGCGTTTAACATTTTTTTTTCACCGGTCTATCTTCGCTCGCCCGCGAGATCTCGATGCGCTTTTATTCCAGACTCTCCCACCATATTGCGCAAAAATAATATCGGCACGATGCATCGAGTGTGCTCAAAATTAATCGCATTCCTATTATTAATAAAGAACAAATAATGTGACGTTAACCAACCGTTAACGCCGCAAATGAAACGAATCTCTCTGCAGTTATTGAAGCCATTTTTTATAACAAAAAAATACCGCGTATCAAAATAATTTGCAAAAAAATTGCTTTTCTGTTAATTCTTACAATTTTTTTTCCTGATGTTGCGCAAATCTAAAACTGTTTCCACATAATTCAGTACAAATAGTAAAACGTAGTTCGTAAACGCAGATGCAAGATAAAGATTTGCGTGTTGCGAATAGTGACTTATATAAACTGAAACTGCTGAACTGGACTGTCACGTTAACTTCTACGTTATGCTGACCAATGACAGGATAGCAAAGAGTAGCGGAAATGAATTTTATATTCGTTTATTTATCAGCAGAGACGAACCATCCTTTTTATAAACCTTTCTGTGGTAAGGAAAATATATTGGACACACTGTAAGTTTCTCCAGCCTTAAAATAGACCTTAAAATAAAAAAGTCGACGCTGTCGCAATTCAATTGATCGCGTACGGTGATATGTCGTTTCGCGTTTACATCAAATTACATTTTGCAAAATACATTTGCGAATTATGTAAAGACAGCTTAACGGAGTCTCGAGATGCACCGGGCGTGTGCAGTATTAGTCACCTTTGCCGCTCGTAAAAAATGTACACCCGCGTTAACTATTAATTGCGCCGAGTGCAGAGATGGCGAGAACACGCGCGGTGAATAAATTGTAAAAAGGTAATTACATGTATTAAATATTCGTGCAATATCGCACGGGACGGGTCGATCCGGTGCGCGACGATAACGATTCATCGCGACCCGGATAAATATCCTCGCGGATAGCTAGGCGCGTAATCAAAGTTTCGTTCGCGGTCGGCATCTCGCCCAGTGGTGCATAAACAGAATACAAATTAATAGCGCGCTGCAACAGGCTTGCAGTGTTATCACTGTCGTGATCGACGCATAAGCGTGCAGATAACGAAAAGTATTATTACATATCGCGTATGCCTACCGTTTGCACGAGAGTGGCTATATTCAAACTTCTTGATATGTACAATATATAGATATAGAGGGGAAAGGGGGGGGGGGTAAGATAACGAATTGTTAATTTTTTAAAGATAATAATAGATGAAAAACAGATGCTTAACTCCATTAAAGGCTTTAGGTAATGATACACGATCTCTTATAGTTTGAATTCAATCCGACTACAAAAATAGATAATATATTAAGAAATGTGTTTTAGATACATTCACTTGTAATTTTGCAGTATTTGTATACAAGGAATGACATAATTATAGTAAATACTTTCAGTTTTTTAAATAAAATTGAAATATTGTATAACTAAAAGCGAATACAATAACATATTAATATTTTTTTTATTTTTCGCATTACAATGGCTTTATTAATTAAACAAAAATATACGGTACTGTGGATAACGAATCGTGTATGGGTAAGATAACGCTCTCATGATGGCAGATTGTAGATTATGTACTCACGTGACGTTTTCGCAACTCAAATAATAAATAATTTGATGCTCATGGTTCTTTCTTCCCATAATATAATCAATATGATTAATATAGACATTCCAATGAAGAAGAAAAGAATTATGTAATATGTACACATTGTTCCTGTATGTTACATAGTTTTTCATAATACCTTCAATATCATAATATCACAATCAAAAATTAACATTTATATTTTATAATATAACTTTTACGTTTGCCTCATATAAAATACTTATTTGGTTAAAAATAAGCCTAATTATAAACACTTTTCTGTGTGATATTAAGATAATAGCTTTCATATGATATAATTGTGATATCCAAGTTATAATGTTCTTTAATAATTTTATTTAAATCTTATTTTATTTTTGACTACACACAGTAGTAAGTATAGGTATATTTTACTAATAAGTTCATTACATAATTATTACATACAGTATACATATTATACATAAATATAATTATGTTAATGTTTCAATAATTTTATTTTCATAATTATATAAAAGTTTTATTTTGTTATATTTTTCTCTAAAATTTTTCTTATAATATATTACAACAATATAAACATATCATAATAAATCTTTTTTTATTCATCAAAAAGTATGTTTCTAATTTAAATTGACTTTTCGTCATCTAATCCACTACTAAAAGTCATTTTACCTACATATGGGGCCAAGATAACGAAATTGATATGTCCTTAAAAAAATTAAATTTTAAAGAATTGTAATTAACAATTTTATAATTTGTACAAATGATAACTATAGTGAACTTGAAAAAAAAATCTCTTCACAGAAATTAGGGATAATCGACAAACCTTAAGATCGTCATCTTACCCCCCCTTTCCCCTACCAAACGTAAAACTATCACAACTAACATTCCCAAGTGAGAATTCATACGGTAGACCAGTATTGAATGGTCCTGGCGAAATATCGATCCTGTAAAAATGATTTTCCTATTTCAATACTGGATCAGTATTAAAAAAATAAATTATATGGTGCTCCAATGTGGATCAGTATTGAATGGTACATATACTGATTCAGTATATTATCAATACATTTTCGATATTGTGTCTATATACTAAAATTATCCAAAAGTATGTCAGATGTCAGTATTGGGACAGTACACGCCAGTATGTTTGCAGTGTCGTGTCTGTATTTAGTACAGTAATTCTGTACTGTAATAGTACTATATTGTAAGTCTTGATCTATTGCTATCACCAATATTTTTTCAGTACCTGACATGTAAAAAACTGGTATTCGACCAATACCTCGTCGGTAGTAAATTCCTATTAAAAAGATTAAGAATATACGTTTTAAATCAAGGCTTCAAGAATTTTCTATTAAAGTATCATATCAAATATGAGATATATCTGGTATATCTGAGAATACGAGAATACAACAGATTTTTGCTATAAAATTTGTCGGTATATTTAAATGCGAGATCTAAATAAAAAATTTCACAGCGCGCAACCGGAAATAACGAATTAAATTAATTATCATGGATTAATAATAATCCATTCTGTAAGCGGACGCGGTGACTATCGCGTCGCGTGCATATCCGGTGGAAGAACCATAAATAATCCCAGTCGCGTTGGTGGTTATCGGCCACACATCGCGTGCGACGGAGATGTAGCCATTACGGATGACACAACGGAGGCCTTCCACGGATCGAGAAATCCTGCAGTTCTGATGTAGAGGAACCCTGTTAAAGGACATACGATGCGTGGGGGGTCATCTCGCCAATGGTCAGTTTCGTGCCGTTTACGCCGGAAACTGAAACGCGCCGCGCGCTGATAGCACTGTCGGTAGATATTAATTGCGTCAGTATGTCGGATATCGAAAGCACATGACTAGTAGGCCACGGAAGTGCCTGTAACCGGGTACGATGCGTTGAGCATCGGGACCGGAAGTGGACCTGAAAGTCTAACGATGCAGTGTCAAATCTGTGGGGAGAATATAAAAACTTAAATTGAAGCGACATCTTGTCTCGAAAATATCATCTACTTGTGTAAGTCTCTTCGGAAAAAGAATTTATACAAAAAAATTATTGAAAAATAAATTAATAAAAGTAATTAGTATAAATATTCTTGGAAAAAGAGTCTGGTTGCATTAATTAGAAATTCTGATTGAAAATAAACAAATCGAAATTTTCTGACTAAGTCTACTATCATTCTAATTGAGATAATTCGAATTCTGATTGATATGCTCAGAATATTCTCGTTTGTTTATTTTGAATCAGAAGTTTCTCATCGCAGTATTTTGGAGAATATTAATCCTTCAGTACCATTTCTTTTACTTTGCTATTCTAACTTTTTTATTAATAAAGATATATATAATAAATGATATTTTGATTGACAAAAATTTGTTGCAATATGTTTATTTTTATGGAAGATTTTTCACAATAATTTAAGGCTTTGATTTCTATAGTTTGCGTTATCACATATACGATCCAATATAATATATTATATTGTTTCACAGTAATGTAATAAATAAGTGACGAAACACAAAATAGCACCAAAAAATTGAAGTAGGGGAAAGGAGTCCGAGAATCAGTTAAATGATATCTTACAGGAATTTGAAATATGTGGAATCTAAAAGAGAAAGACAAGATACGAAGAAGACCAAAATGGCGGTGAAGTCAACCATGATCCTGCAGCATCGTCTTTAGATTCCAACTCGCGGACTCGTCTTTACTGCCAATCTCATGTTGAGACGAAACTCCATCGCGTCGTGATTTAAAATGTCCGGTTTAACGCGCGACAATAAAGCGCAAAACGACGTCATCAGTATCCAAAAGTACAAAAATCGATTTATCCCGTTTTATCGTAAATCGTACAACTGCAAACCCACATGCGAACATTCCACATCTCTCCTCAGTTATTGCAGAGAATCGAGGCGAGTCATCAGAGATGGCTACAGCTTGAGGAACAAAATGCAAGAAATAACAATGAAATAATAACGATTCTCTACTAATAAAATTTTTATTTAATGTTTATTGTAAGTAAAATTAATCATTATAATATATAATTATGGGAAAAATAGATTGAGTGATTTAGCAAAACTATAACTTGCTGTAAGAATTCAACATCTGTAAGTAAAAAGATTTGACGGTTTAACAAAGAAATTGTGTCTGTAAGCAATTATCAGTATACTAATTCAGCTAATTCTCTGCTAAAAATTCATCTACACTGGTAGAAATAGATATCAGTGAAGTTTTAGTTTTAGGTAATTGTTTTAATAAATTTTTTTCCCGCGATAATCTTTTTATCGATCCTTAGTCTAATTTTCTTATTTTCTTCCCCTTTGTCTTTTCAATGAGTCTCTTCTAAATCCTTCCTTTAATAAGTCACAATAATTTATTATAAATTGTTATATCCTGCACTTAATTTAGCAGCTGTTTTTAACAGGATTCCTCATGCACATAAACGTTTCAGATTTTGCTTTTAATAGACAAAGATTCGAACGCAAAAGAGTTAAACGTGCGTTCGCAGCGACCCGTTATTATTAACATACCGTCACGAAGCTGGGATGATAACGAAAGCAGCGCGGAAGGATCGACTGGTGGAAAATAAAGATTTTACGACGACGGAGAGAGAGAGAGAGAGAGAGAGAGAGAGAGAGAGAGAGAGAGAGAGAAAGACGCGGGGACGATCCTCTCGCGAGGATGATGATGATCGTTAATGGCACGACCGAAAGCCGGCAGCTGCCAGCGTTTCGTGATTTCAGCTCTCTCTCTCTCGTGAAATCTCCGTCATTCGTCCGGCCGTTATCCATTTACGGGCGTGTTTTATCGATCGGCCTGTACTCGAGGGGCCCGTCGTCGTACACACGTCGCCTACGTACGTTGCTCCGTTAACGCACGCTCGTGCATTCCTCTGTCGTTATTTCCCTCCCGTTCTTCCCTCCCCTTCGTTTCCTCTTTCTTTCGAAATGCACGACGCTATTATTTGACGCTAACAATAATTCGCGGGGTGACTATTTTATAGGGCATTCCGGATATCTAAGTATTTAAGAGTGCAGAATTTGAAGTGAGCAAAAATACAAATATTTAGTTCTCCACTTTTCACAAGAGGTGAAATCGGACATTTATTTATATCTTGAAAAAAATATTGAAAAAGAAATTATTAAAAATGAAAAAAAAATTCAAATGGATTTAATTTTTCGACTGAGGATACTTTGACTTAACCCTCAACTACGACCAGCTACGAAAACTGTAGCAGCTAATTTTAAGTTAATGCTAATTTTAAATTAAGCATATATACTGTTTGAAGTACAGAGTGCAAGTGAATCTTGATCCTACGATTGACAGAAGATTTTTTTCTTACCTACACCCCTAATTTAAAAGTTTCTAAACAGATTATACAGTCGTCGAAAGATTCGGATTCCGAAATGACTCGTTGCTGCAGTCGAGGATTTACAAATCATCAATGAACTTATCACCCACATCTCTTTCGTCGAACAAATGAAGTAAAGTACACACGATTAATACATCCTACATTTTATTTTCTTAAGATGAATTAATTTTTCGAATTAATTTCATATCCATTTTACCCTCTCTCGTATATTCGTAGAAGGATGAATTTCGTCTCGATCGAATCTACATATTTAACACTTAGAGAAGATACTTAAAAAGAAAGAACTGACGTATATGAACACGAACAGCTGCGAATGTCTGCTGGAGACGCGACGAGATGCTCGTGCCGAGGTGCCAGGTCCACCGTGTATAACTCAGGTACCCACGAGACACGTCGGCTGCGGCGATTAATGAATAATCCGTAATGAGGATGCGATGTCCAGCTCGTGGCTCACGACGCGTGGTAGTTCCATGATTTAACAGCGACGGTCCCCCCCCGTGTGTGCTGCGTGGCCTCTAAAATATCACCGTGGCGAGAAAGAGAAGGCCTTTCTCCCTCGGGAATCTATGTACGAGGCGACGTCGGCTGTAAACTACGTCGACGTACATGCAACCCTGACACCCCGTGTCCCGCCGACACGGCCGACATCATTTCTCCAACCGTGCCCGAGCGGGATTAAGAAGTTTCGCGCGGCGATCAGGTGTGCGCGATCGTTTTATGCGCTTATGCCCTTCTGGCAAGCGCACGCAAGCGGAATTAACACGTCCCGCAGAAACTTTGCCGGGCGATGTGAGAAACGGCGATATATGCGCGATGAGGTGCACGTTCAACGAAGATGTCTTTAAAAATATTTTTCGAGGTAGGCGTGAAAACAGCTTGCGAGAGAAAGATTTTTCCCGATTTTTCTACATGGAAAGAACGGTTTCGCTGGGGTATTAAAAAATGTATTATATAGTTCGATACAAGTTCCTTAACTTTTCTCTCAATTCGAGAAGAATTTCATAATTTTCTTCTGATTTCAATAATATTTTGAAATTCTTTATATTTTCATGATATTTTTTAAATTGGAAATCAAATAATCTATTGAGAGGACAATTTAACGGAGTAACGTAAGAGTCACTATTAATAATGACGAATCGCTTCTATTTAATTGTTGGTAGTATTCTAAAATTGCGTGTGACGTACGCATATTAAATCCTTGAAGCCAAGAATTTTTTTAATGTTCTAGCAAATTTTGCAGAATTCCCTGAATATTCCCTGATTTTTCCAACAGCTTCCAATTTCCCTGATTTCCAGTTTCGTCGACAATCCTGCAGACCTGAAAATAATTTTGCTGGACCATAATCGTTCCTCGTCATGTTTGAGATTCTTACTTCATTATTTTGATACAAGCGACAAGATTATTTTCAGATCTATATCTAACGAAATTTTTTAAATACCCCAGTCAAAGTTGTTCTTCGTATATAGTGGAGATAGAAACAAACAGAAATGTAAAAAATGAGAGCTGATCACGACGGTTTATCCAAGTTTCAATTTTTACGCGAATTTTTATGTGAAATAGAGTTCGATCGAGCAAGACGATGAGGCTCCCTCGGAAT
>NW_017306018.1:2464908-2469499 GCF_001594115.1 Trachymyrmex septentrionalis | reverse complement strand
GGGGGGGGGGGAATTAGGCGAAAGTATCCAAGGGAAAAAATGAGAAGGAGCGTATAAAGGCAGTATGTAGTTCCCTCGCGCGATTTCTTCGATTTCGCGGAAGTTCTCGAATTTCGGCGCGCGTGCAACTGAATGCAATCTTCGGCTGGCATCGATACGCCCGTCGTTCTTCTCGCGTATCGCGCCGAGGCATCGCCGGGAAACACTATGCTGACAAAACGAACGCGTAAAGCGAAGTGGTTCGGTGGCCGCACGTTTTACTCCATACATCAAAATGTCCATTCCTGATTTCTTTTATAAAGTATTTACGCTCGTTTTTATAGTGGAATTTTAAGTAGTTTGTTAAAAAGTCGACACTAGTTTATTCCTCCTTAGATAATATTAAATAGTCAGTCCCATCTAGTCCTACGAGACAAGATACTACTCAAGTAGTTTAATTAAATAATAATTATAGTCCGTTTGAGGAATATATATACTAGAAGCTGCTAGAAGCTTCTAAGAGAACGTATTAACACGATTAAATTACATGTAAATCATATGTAAATATAGATAAATACCGCACTCTTGAAGGTTACCAGTGAAACGAAAGACATAAGTTAGAAAACGATTATAATCGCATTAATAAAATCGGCTTGATAAGAATTTGCCAACTGCTTTCTCGATCCTTTCCGCCATTTCATCCCACGATAATAATTTATTCCCAGACAGCGAAAAATGCAACTCAAACGCAGAATACGTAAATCGTTATCACTTTACGTCAGTCTGTCATATCGCCCGGCGTTTACGTCGAACCGCGACATCGTCACGAGGGACAACCCTTCGCACTCGAGAATATCGCGATAGCGATCGATTGGTATCGGAATTACGAACCGAGCACGAGGCCATCGCGGGATCAAAGATAACGGGGACCGTAATCGTCATAATCAATTCCGCGACATTAAATTATTTGAAACGCACAACGGCGCGCGAACACGAGAGAAAGGCCTGGCGATCGCTTGTTTTATTCCTCGCGAACGATTATTCCCCGCGAGATATTACCGCGAGATTTCGGCGACTGTTCTCCTACAGCCACAAAGTAATTCGATTCCTTCTCTCTCTCTTTCTCTCTCTCTCTCTCTCTCTCTCTCTCTCTCTCTCTCTCTCGTTCTGTCTTCCTTCCTCGGCCTTCCTCTCTCGATCTCTCCTGTTATCCACAGCTCGCTCCCGGCCGCTCTGTCGCGGCAGTATATCAACAATGATAGTTATACACGTACGTTATAATCGTAAATTAGCCGCGGCAACATAATATATTCGTGGGCTGGTTGGTTCGCGCGTATCTGTTTTATGCGGTTATTATATATGACAGCAGCAGTCATACCTGTATGCCTACCCCCTCCACCCTCCCCCCTCTTCCGCCCCTCCTCCCCCGCCTCTGCTTTCGCTCGACCTTTTCCCTCTTCTCTCCTGATCCCTTTGCTCTCGTCTTGCCAGCGCCTCATTTTCGACCGAAGGGATCGTTGCTTGATGAAGAAGTGTTCTTCGAACGCTACCTTTCTGTACCTCTTAATGGACGATGCTTATCTATGTGATATTAAATATATACAACGGGGGTGCGAGGAGAACGCGATCTCGTTGGAACGTCTTAAATTAAAGGGTCTCCGGAATAATGTTCGATTCGCGTTGGTTTCATTCGTTTAGTCTTATTTATAATGATTTTATGCATGACCTCAAGTATGGCGAATTTATTGCAATGCGAATGATGGAAATGTAATGCATCGCGCAGTTAATAAAAATACAAGAATACAAAGGCAACGATGTCGGAAAGATAACTTTTCGTTATAATTATAAAGAAGAAATTAAAATTGCGGAATATTGAAATCTAAATAGAGATCCTCTCTATTTAAAATAAAAATAGAGAAACTCTCTATTAGGAATATTAAGAAGCTTTATTTTGGACCGCACATGCGAGAAACACAATCGATACTAGGAATTTAAAATGCCTATTACGATCGAAGCCGGATCTTCATTGCTTTTTCAATAATTTAATTTTGAATTACTAATATACACTATATGCAGGGTGTTAGTTAAGTATGTTGCCATACTTAACAGAGCGATTCTTTGGTTTATTTCAGGTAAAAAAATCCATATCAACATGTGTCCTAAACGGCTTAGTCACCGAAATAGGTGAATGTTCGCAAATGTTTGACGGAACGGTAAATTGCGTTGGAGATACCTTCCTGCACACAAATATGCCTTGCCTCACGTGAGTTACCATTCGCACAACCATAAACAAAGTGACAAAGTCAAAGTCAAAGCTTCCTAGATCACCGGAAGATCACTTAAATCCATTGGATTATTTCCTTTGGGGGAAATCATTGGTTTATACCACCCCAATTGAGAATGAGAATGATTTGAGGAATCGAATAGTTGCTTCATGCGAGGTAATACGTAACACACCTGGTATCTTTGAGCGTGGACGTCAATTTTTGAGAAGAAGGCTCGATGGATGTGTCATGGCGCAAGGTGGACATTTTCAACAATTCATCTAATTGTTTTACTTCATCGGAAGAACTGAAGCCTGTTTTTGTTTTTCTGTTTTTGACTAATTTTTGATTAGTTCAAGCTGTATTTCTTTCAAATAAACAGATTATTACTACACGTTTAAATTTTGTTTATTTCGGAAACCAAGTCGTTTAGGACACATGTTTATATGGACTTTTTTACTTGAAATAAACCAAAGAATCACTCTGTTGAATATGGCAACATACTTAACTAACACCCTATACGTACTTGTACACATATATACCATATTATAGTCTTTTCAAACTGCGCGCCGAATTGTTTTTCCGAACTTATAAACGCAATTAAAACTACTCTAGTAATCTCAAAATAAATCTCTATTAAGAATTATAAAATTTTATTGTATATTTAACATACAATTATTGTACAATAATATCCATGTTATTATATTTCTGAAGAATAATAATAAATAAAAAAATTATTTCTCGATCTATTCTTTTTAAATTTTGTAAATTTATTATTTCTCGTCAGATACTTTCTTTTAATATTTGTTACTAAATTTCTTTCCTAAAAAGAATAATATATAGAAAATAAATTAAAGAATCATGGGTTAAAACTATGTAGAATTCATCGCGTGGGGGTATCTTTCGCTTTCCATCTTCAGAAAAAAATGCATCGCAAATATGATATCATCTTACTATAAATGTCACGTAAAGTTATGTCTTGCGTTCCAAAAATTTGGCGACGTAGTTAATAACGAAATCAGATGTTCATTAACAGGAGTGAATAATTATACGTTGTATGGTGGGCCGCGAAAATGGCGCGAGACATTAACAATAAAACGCAACTTGCGCGGACGGCTGTTAATTCAAAAAGCTCGTTGGCGGCGCCGAGATTATTTCCTCATTTAAAGTTACATGAAATACACACACTTTTTGTGTCGCGCTTTCCTCTCTCATCCGGAATTTTCTCCTCTTTCGCGACCAGCCGATGCTTATCCGGCGCAAGAGGGAAAAAGAGACATGAATGCGTGCGGTTCCGAGTAACAGACATTGATGTAATCGGATATACCTGTAAAGCGAGACTTTTAATGCCATGAGATTGACGTAGAAATTATCATCCGAATGATTACCCGGTACCGTGAGATTCTGGTGAACATCTCTCATGGAAGTTATTAACATAGATATATTAGTCAATTATCAATAACGTTCTCTTAATTTACGTTACTGAATTTTAAATACTAATTATGTTTAAACGTGAGGCACTTTCGATAACGTTGAACGTTTTACTTCACTAAGAAAATTGTTAAAACTTAAAAATAGATTTTCAATATTATTAAGTAAGAGACACACATCAATTATGTATTAAAGACAAAAGTCCAAATATTGACTGACTTTTATGAGATCTAAAAATATATAAATTGTTCAAAAATATAAAATCCGTTTCTTGTTATCATTATCATTCTATTCACGATTTCATTTTCCTGTTTTCTCGAACAGATGTCTTTAGAAGTTTCTTTAAAAGACGCGATCTAACAATATTCTCTAGTCGGAAGTTTCAGTGACGGATTCGTGACGAGAAAAATCGTTCGAGACTTGTCAAAACAAGAAAAACCTGACCCATGTCGAACCATCGTTGACAGCCATATCGCTTTGCTGAAACTTTAAAACTATCCCGACGATACTATGTTCTTCCTCTGACAGTTTTTCTATCGACGGAAACGAGAAAAGGAAGACTCTTCTCTAAAGATGCAATGCAGTTATCGAAGAACTAAAAATGACAAAAATCAATGGATAAAGTAACCACCCCGTGTGAATGTTTCTATTAAATATAACAATTCCATTTTATAATATTTTATCAAGATTTAATAAAACTTAAGAACTTTTCTTTTTAAATCAATTTTTATATTAAATTACAACGACATAACAATCATTTCTTTTTTATAATTAATTTCTTTTTTTTTTATATCTTGAAGAAGAGCTAATATCTGCGTGTGCTATATTTCGATTACATTATAACTTTTATTTATGAGATAATAAAGAAACCTCCACAGAAAATGTTAAAACGATCAGCGCAAATGCGAATATTTGCG
>NW_017306018.1:2452332-2464808 GCF_001594115.1 Trachymyrmex septentrionalis | reverse complement strand
ATTTCGATTACATTATAACTTTTATTTATGAGATAATAAAGAAACCTCACAGAAAATGTTAAAACGATCAGCGCAAATGCGAATATTTTTTTGCAAAAGCGGATCAAGTGAAGAGGAAAAAGGTACAACCGTTTCTCAATTCAGTATTGACATGTAACTGTCATTCGTCGAGCTTACAGCTATCCCCGACGATCTTTCTTGCTGCCCCTGCCGACCGGTTGCCGCTGAACCCAACTACGTCGAATCGTCTCGCGACCGCTTCCAATTGCGATCATTGCAGCAAAAAGATGACGCGGCACGCCTTTGGGTCGATTTTCTGATCGCTACATCGCTCTATTTTCACGACGATCGAGCCATCTTTTTGCATCGCTGCTTTTTTCATGATCTTCGGCGTTCTTCCTGTCTCGCGTTTACCAAGTTTAGCCATTTTAAGCGACAGCAATAAATTTATTTACGTCTTGCGGCACAGAAAGCTGTGCGGTCTCGTTTTTAGCGAGCAAGAATAATTTTAGAAGTGAACATAAACATGCGGAGCTTATCTTATTTAGTCAAGGGACGAGTAAAAATATTTAGTCGCACATAAAAATCAATTTGCTTAAATCGATTGTAAGTCTGTTATTTGCTAATAAATATAAAAGCAATAAAAATGTAAATATTAAAATATATCATCGTTAAATTATATGTCATTCCTATTATATTATTTTAATAGAAGAATCTTATCGCATGACGAATAAAATATCCAAATCTCAAAGATATATACAAAATACACATTTCTACACACTGAAAGAAACATGTTACTACTTAAATTTTAATAAATTTTTGTTTATGCTAGCTGAGAATATTTATTAAATGTAAACCCATTTATTTGATACAAGAATCATTAATTCGATTTAACTGTCATTTTTTAAATTAAATATTTACTTATCGTATTATTTAAGTAAATGTTAAGTTAATAAATGTTAAGTTATTTAAAGAAATATTTATTAAATTTTGGTATATCTTTTCTCAGTGTAACAACGTTTCGGTTTCGACGGTCGGCGGTCGCAAAGTAACCACGACGAGACCGAGGAAGGAAGGACAGCGAGCCGGGCGCGAAGAGCGGCCGCAGGCTATTAAGACGTTCGCGCCAAGATAAAAGGAAGTTGTCGAGCCGGCAGGAGCAAGAAGAAGAAGAAGCGGCAGTAACGGGGATAAGAAGAGCGAAGACGAAGAGAGGGAGGGACCGAAGGAGGAGCGGATGAACGGGCCATGGTAGAATCTCCAGCGGAGGAGACAAGAGAAACAAATAAATAGAATGAGAGAGGGGTTGAGAGGACGATAGAAAAGTCCGAGAAGGCGAAGGAGACAGAAGAGGCCACCATTAAAATGAAAAATGACGTTCTTGCTGACATCCCCGCGACGATCTCACTTACTACGCTCTCAGTAGTTACATCCCACCCCTCTGGGCAAGCAAACAGCCGCTCTTCTCCTTCCCTCTCACGGAATTATTGGTGATTTTTTAAATCTGTTAAACAGGCCTCTTCGACCGCAGTCCCCTCTTTCGTTTCGCGCTCTTTTTCCCGCTTGATGACTTTCTCTGTCTCTCGTTTACTCGGTCGGATTTCACCCCTGAAGCGGCCTCTTTTTACCCCTGGAGCTTCGATGCTCCCCAACGAAGGGCTCGTTCGTCCCCGGCAACCGCTTAGCACCTTGTTATTTATTTTTCAAACTTTTCATGTTTCGGCTGGTTTCGTCATGTATTTTCCTTTTATGATCCATACTCCAAAAGTGACAAGGAGGAACACAGCCATTCTTGAAAGACTCAAGAAATTGTTCGTTAACAAAATAGGAAAACAAAAATGCAAGTATTGTTAAAATAATCTTATGCAAACGTTAATAAAATTATTTTTAAAGAGTTCTTATGTATTTAGTATATAATTATTTGAGATACTTTTTTTTAAAAAGAGAAAAAGAGAGTAATTTTTTAATTGAGTTTTTTAAATTTTAAATAAAGAGCAATAAATTGAACATTTAATAGACAATATATATTACAAAAAATTGAATTTTTGCTAGAGAAAAAAAGTCAATTGCGATCAAAAGTTCTGCAGACAAGCGGCGATACAGAGAATCAACGTAGTTCCGGAGATGATAGTATTAATTCGCGCGCGGGCCAAAAATGGCGGCGAGTCGTTTGAAACAATATTCCGGACCCCCGAGTGATTAAGGTAATACCGCGTTCTCTTTCGCCCCCGCAGTAAAGTTTCCATCCCTTACTCTCCGAGAGCTTGCTCACCGTTTAAGCGAGCAGGCCGGCAAGGAACATCTCCGGCTTCATGCTCATTCGCCGGAAGATTAGCCACCCCACCTCGGATCTACGGCCATTTAAGCGAGCAAACTTCTCCGAACGAAGCCATGATTGCGAGTCTCACTTTCGAGAGAATAAATTGGCCGTTTCTCCTCTCATCTTCGTCAAACTTTCCTATAGATTTCAAACACGCCGCTTTCTCTAAGAAAAGAGACTTGTGCTCTGTCTTTCTGACATAACAGTCATCTATATTTGTCTACTTGAAACTTTAAAATTGAATAGTAATAAATTATATAGATATAAATTTTACACAAATAAAAATAAAGAGAAGTGCAGAAATATTTGCGTGAACATTTTTCATCAATTCCGTCAATGGTATAACTATAAAGAGAAACGGAAATTTGCTAAAATAATGATATTACATTGAAATAAGGAATTAATAAAAAAGCAATAATTAAATTAAATTAAATATTGATCCTGCTGACTTTTTTTTTATATTAAATTAAAACCATAACCCATTTGCACACATTTTTCTCTTTGCGATTTTTGCACTTTTGACATTGCAATCAATTCAATTCGATTTTATATACCTATCTACTCTCGTGAAAAAAAAAAATAATACAGACAAATATATCATGCATTTGTACAAAATGTACTAAGTGTAAAATTGTACTAACGTCGCACACAGCACGTGCGTAAATATTTTTTGAATAATTTTTTTAACCGAGGAAACAGGTCTTCTGAGACCCAGGGAAACTAATTCGACCAGAGATATCCCGGACGGATAGGTCGAGAGTAATGACATTCGGCGAGAGTTCGGAGGAGAAGGATAAAGAGAGGAAGAGAGAAGAGCGAGAAACACTGTCAACGCTCCATGTGTCACTCATGTCGCTCCCTTCGGTTCCTCTCTGTTGTTCCGCCGCTTCTGCTACTCCACTTAGCTGACAGTCCGACCTGTCGTTCCCTCTGTTCCGCCTTGTAACCGACACCCCTCGGTTTCTCGTTATCGTTGTCGATTGAGGAAAAAACCGGAAACATTTAGAAAATTCGAGTCCAACGAGAAAAACGTGATCATCTTTCAATCTCTCAATTCAGTTAAACACAGTTGATTTTAATCATCTGCTCTTAAGCTAATTTTTCAGAAATAAAAACTATTAATATTGATATACCTACTTGTCGCAATTCCATATTTATCGTTAGTTCTAGCAGAATCCTATACCCTATAATACAATCATTTTCGAACAAAGAGACCGGTATATGTATTTTTAATTAATTTTGTAACCTTCGGATTGTAACACGAAACACTTTTCCTCCAAATGTTGTACTCGGGAATCAGGTATTAAAAGATCAAAGATTTTTATATAGGTCACTCAAATTGATTGCTAGAATGTCAAAATTTTGATAGTCTAACCAAATTATTTTCAGCAGAGAGATCTAACTAAATTTTTGGATACTCCAGCAAAATCGTTCTCTCCGTGTTTTATTTAATGAAAATAAAAATGCGAATAGAAACAATCACAATTAATTAATCCCGATTATCATCGTTGTTGTAATCGCATGAAGGCAATCATTCACAGTTGATACATTTCAGCGTGTGGAGCCCTTAATTTGCATCGATCGATCCTCACAACCGCAGACGATAATTCCCGGTAAGTCCCACCAGTTACAAGAACTCAAATGCGAACACATGAGACCGGTTAGGACTGAATACAGAGAGAAAGAGAAAGCGAGATAGAGAGAGGAAAAAAAAAGGAGCGATATCCATTCGTGTCAGTGGGGTGAGTACAATGGCGGATCTTGTACGAAAAGTCTGATTTATCACTCACCATCGCCCAGGGGATATTTGTATTGGGAGACGTAACGAAATGCGACATAATAGCTCGCAGTGGATCCCCGGTCCATTGTAGCCTTGTAATAGCGCGACAAGACCACTGACACAGGGTGAAACGGGGTGAACGAAGGGTATGTTTGATTTACCATTAATTCCGCAATATATCGCGCGTGATTTTCCCGTTGAAGCTCATCTTTTCGATCGCACGGTGTATTTTTGAGTTTCGAAAGAAATCAATTATATCATGGGACGATTAATTGCGAGTACAACAATAATGTAACAGAATAAGTAGTGTCGAATTCTAATTATAATTTTTCGTACAAGTTTTTTGTTAATTAAAATTAAGGTGCGAAGGATTAGCGATATTTTTCATATGTCGTGTCATGTATGACATTGTTAATAATTTCTAATTGCATCAATCACATGGCACTATATGATGTAGTTATTAAACATTTTCAGTTTGGGAGATACATTAAACGATATCTATAAATCTTGGTAAATTTTTGACGAATCACATCGGCAAAGCGCGAAACGGTGCTAAAAATTGTCGCGTAACAGTAACAATAATTTTCGGGGATAATCGCTACGCGCGAGCAAATCGAGATATTGCGTTCCGAAAAATCGCATGGCTTTTGAAAACATGATAGTCGCCGCACGTGTAACAGGGATTCGGTATCCCGGTGCTGTTCCGGATATGAAAGGAACACAGTAGAATGAAAAAAAAAAAAAAAAACCATTGACAACGGGGTAGATTACACAACGCGGAGTAAATACCGCCGATATGTCGCGGAGCTGTCGCGCAAAACACATATATGCATAAACCTATATATATATATATATACACACACACACACACACACACACACACACACGCGCGCGCGCGCGCGCCGTGAAAAATTATTAAATAATTTCTATTCCCCGCGTGAGCATTCATTTCTTCCAGGATGCATTGTTTTTAAAAGGACTGTAATTGCTGCGCTAAAAAATACTATTGGATTAGAAATATTAGAATTGCTTTGTTAACACGTTAAAAAAAAACCGTTATATTCAAGCAATAACACACATCTCGAAAAAAAAATATTTTTTTAACAGTTTTTTGAAACAAAATATAAAAATCTGAATTTATATTAGGTATAGTAAAAAGTCATCGCGTATTTTTTAACTCAAAGTTATATATACAATATCTTCGTCAATAATGAATGAAATTCAAATTTAAAAAAAGGGTTTTAAAGCTTGAAATCTCTACTTTTAAAAGCTTATCACATTTTTTAAGTTTATATGAGTTTGATAATTTTTACATACTAAAAACTACGAGCTGAAAAAGACGAAAAATTTTCTTCTCATTTTGTGGATTTGTAACGTGTCCAAAACGAATTTGAGAAAAGTTTCGATTACATATCGTGAAAGCTTGATACTTTCCCTACAAAATCGTTTTTTTTAAATATTCCTACGACTTTTGATTACTGAGTTATCGCGGATTAAATAAAAGAATTATTTTGACTTTAATTGCTCATAACTCCATTAAAAATTGTCGTATCGTATAATTTAAAAAAGAGATTTTTAAAGCTGAAACTTTACTCTATCAAGATATATTTATATTATTGGTAAGAAAGTAATTGCGGTTTTTACTGATAGATGTCTTTTAAAAATACGCGATGACTTTTTACTACACCTAATATAAGGAAAGTTATTATTATAAACATTATTGTAGTATAATAACATTTTTAATAGAGTTTATAGAAAATAATTTCAATTATCAGAAGAGAGTACTATTACGCGAATATCAATTAGATTTAACAAGTTGCGGGGCATATTTGATTAAAATTACAAGAAAATATCTTCTTAGCGAATGCGCACGTTTGTGCGACACTTTTGATCTTTCTCGTCTCCGACTTCATCTCTATGATACGCCTCCACTTTTCCACTCCACGCTGCGATAGCGTCCCGCGCTACCTGACGGACGGGCGTGTATGACTAGCATAACGCGCAAAGCCGCAGCCGTACATCACGGCTAAATCGCGATCCAAAAAATATACAATGCCTGACAAGGGGTGGTGTCCCCGTCATGCCGCGCTAACAATGTGTACCGCACCGCTCGGTATAAATGACATTCACTCCACGGTGTAACCTACCCCTAGTGCGTGCGCGCAACCCTCCCCCCTCCCCCCCCGTCGCAGCGGTCCCCGCGGCTCACCCTCCCTCTCACACGTCCCGTTTCGCAGTTCGATGACGCACGGAAAATTGATCAAAAGTGTCCCTCGGCTGTGTCGTAACAACACGTTGAAAGGCAAATTGCTTCTCAGTATCTATTATTTTCTAAGAAGTCAACTGACAAGCAATAATTAAAACATTTATTTCAGTGTATTAATCACAATTAAAGAACACTATACGTATTCCTCGCAAATGTGTAAAAAGAAAAAGCAGCATTTATTTAAAAATATACAGTAGTCAGTAAATCTTTTTCACTTGAATAATTTCTCTCTTAATGTACCTAAACTTTTTATCAAACAAAAATGTTCGCTTTCTTAATTTTATGCTAACATTATTGCGAGAAACTATCAGCGTATATATGGTGTATCGGACATTTAATAAGAGGAATTTTTACTCCCGGCAGTGGAAATCATGTCGCATTATTTCATTGGTAACCTTTGTTCGCATATGAACGATGAATCGGTAATTCAGCACGAGATAACATAACGTCGCTTTTGACGTTGAACACGATCCGGCTTGAATGGACACGTTTCAGAAGCGAATTCATGGACTATCTTTCCGACTCTCTCGACATTTAACGATTTAAATAGTTGTATCTGTTAACGAGTAATTGTGAAACGACTATTACATTACTTGTTAATGCATCACAAAGATGTTGCAGAGAATTGCAACAGATCAGGAGAAACAACTGTAATTTCAATCAATTAGAATTATATATCTAAAACGTGTAAATATTTAATGTTGAATTTAATTAAAATAAAAATCATTTTTTGTAATAAAAAAATTATCTTCTCTAAAATCATTGCAAGAATAATAATACTAGGTCCAATTAAAATTCTAATTTTTTTGCTTTCTCCTCTTTGTTTCTTCGTCAAAAATCTTCGAAATATACATTACTGGAAAATGGAGATTATATACATGTATGAAGAGAAGCGTACAAACTTTTTTATACTTTAGCGATTAAATTTGTCAAAGTTTTTAAAAATCTAAGAAAAGAGAAACATTTAACTTTTGACGAAAATGTCAGGCGTTAATTAATCGATAACGGTTATATTTGGTAATAACGGGACAATCAAAGACGGTACGCCGTGTTTCGCCATAAAGCCACGTCGCCTTGCAACTGTGCGTGAGAATTAGCATTTTACGACGAAGGAATAAATCGCCATTGTTTGGCCATAAAATGGTTCATCAGTCATCATGCGAAATCACCACATGGACCTACAGATGAAAAATGTCCTGGAGTATGTCCTGACGTGCTACGCTTCTCCGCGTTTCATTTATCAGCAACCAGTACTTTCTTTCGCGAAGATGACAACCGCATCATCGCGTATGTTCAAAATTAACATGAAAATTGACGGCGACTTACTAGTGAGTATTGTCAATGGCATGCAATAAATCATTAGTTTCGAAACTAATTTTTGTCGATAAAATTTTATCTATATATAGATATGTAAAAACAAAACGAATAAAGTAACTTCATTTCTAAAAACAGCGTGCAGCTCAATTATGTCAAAATTCTCGAATAATTACGGGACGACCTGCTAGTCAGCCTTCACTGCAATTGCAAAATACCAAAATATAATTATGTACATGAGCTACAAAAAAAAAGCTTAAAGCTGTGTTATAAAAAAATACTCAGAAAAGTTCAATTAAAAAGTATTATGTGACAATTCGTTAAAAAGATAACTATAGAATAATTTTTTAGTATCGTACTCCAAAAGTAATCTTTGAAAAAGTCCGAAAACGATCTTTCGAAATCCCTGAGACCGTAAAATTCACAAGAAATATGCTATCGGTGCCCCATGCGGGCCCGCACGAAAAAAATTCTGTCCGCGTCCATGCGAAAGCGTGCGGCTGAAAGAGCGGCGAGAATAGAGTCGTCGAGAGGCTGGGCAATATATCTCGCGATCTTCCAGCATCCAGCATCCTTTCGAAGGATGCTGGTAGTGGAACGAGCTCGTCCCGGGAGCGCAGCGGGTCATGGACATGAGCCAGAAGATGGGGGTGTAGGGGGAGGAGGACGGGGGCATCAGTCAAGGGATTAGCGGGATTAGCCCTCGAGGGGGACTTGTTAATTGCTCGGTAGGCATGGAGGGAAGAAGCGAGGAAGAGGGAGCAGACGGCGAGGTGGACGGCGTGTGGGTGTACCAGCTCCGGGGGACAGAAGTGAGTCCCTGCGGAGAGACCGAGAGGAAACGAACGAGCCGAGAGCGAAAGCGGGGACACAAATCACGGTAGAGTTACGGACTTAAGGAGGCTTACCGGCCAACCGCGGCCATCCACGGTCGCAGATGCATTCGCTGAGAAGAACTTCAAGCCGCGCGAAGCAGGACGATAACAGAATGAGGCGGAAGATGCGACTCGCGGCGGTGTTCCGTTAACAACCCTTGAACCTGGCACGTGCACGAAGTACGTGGACATCATTGGACGTCAAACAGGGGTTTTTTTTTTTTCACATTTTCTGAATTTTTAAAACAGCACCCAGGTCAAAATAGTCACCAGGTAAAATTGAAGATAAGAGATTTCGAGATTTTCAAAATCGGCGAACAGAGCTTTTCTCACAAACGAAGAAGAGAAGTTCGGGTCTATGAAGGAAATTACCTTGGACCAGTCTCTCCCTTTCAATTGGACCACCCGTGAGAAAGGCTACCCTTAGGCGGCGTTCGCCGCGTATCCGTCGTATACTCGCGTAAGGACGCACTAATAACGCAATAATTGTCGATCTAATGCAGACATTGCCGCGAGGAAATGTTTCGCGACGCAGTCGCGGACAGGGCAAGATCGTCGACTATAAATCAGACCGTCGACGTTTACGCTCGTGAAAAGGAACAATATGAGACGTAAATAACCCCGTCGGAAACTTCGGGGCGCGTTCACGCGCAAGAGCTCTTCGCAGAGAACAGAATCGATTTTTACTCGCGCCGGTCGTCATAGTCGCGAGTCGCAAACGCCAGTAAACACCTAGCTGTTTGTTGTAAATCATCGTCGGTACCCGCAGCCGATTGCTTTCGGGATGATTTACCTCCGAATGCGTGCGTACGTGCGTTCGTGCGTGCGTACGGCGCCTTTCTTTCTCGTTTCTTCTTTATTTTTCTCTTTAGATTCGACTCGACTCGTACAAGCCACTATAAGCGACGACTCACACCCGCGCTTCTGGCCTATGTCGCACTTCGGGCGAACGAATTTGCAAGCACGAAGCATACACACGTACAATAATTCAATTCGGACGAAATCGCCGCGGAACACCGTTTATTAATTTAACCCGCGTGCAATCCACGCTCGAGCCACAATTTGAAGCGACGGGACCTTCACGTCGTACGATTCTGAATCGAATCGAATCCTCCGGTTTTTTTTTTTCAAAGTAACATATATATGGGTTCAACATCGATAACGATATTCGATTTTTTAATGCTTATTAAGAGCTTTTCATGCAATTTCACGAGTGCCATCAAATCTCGACGTTTGTACCGCGGTACTCCTTGTGTACGCTGCTTTGATATTCATTTCAAAATTTTAAACGCTTGACAAATAGAATGAGCACGCCATTTTTACAAACGTAGATCGAAATCATCGAAATACGAGGGTTATATCAAAAGTAATAAGCAAATATTTTTTTTTATAAAATAGAACATTCGTCATTAAAAAATCAAGTAGATATATCATAATCTACAGGCTTTTCTTCACTTTTCTACATAATCTTGATTTTTTCTTTGTACGTATTTCTCTCATTCTGGATGTTTAAATCTTCTCTTGGCAAAACTCCACGTTCCAGCTGTCCGAAGTTACGCCTTTAATCGTTACAATTCTGTTTAGTCACAAGTCTAGTTGCCTTAATAATTTTGTCAATTTTTTTTCTTGTGTGTTTAGTTGAAGCTGTTCGACATGCTTTTTCGTTCTCGACGCTGCTTATATGAGAGACACACGAGTCTCAACTGAATGCAACGAGAAAAAAGTTGATAAAATCATTAAGGCAAACAAACGTGTATGTGGCTGCAGACAAAATTACAACAATCCACAAAGTAGTGTGTCACTGTCTTCGGGTAGCTAGAACGAAGTTCTATCACAATAAGTTGTTCATATTTCTAGAATAGTGGAAATAATGTGTAAAATCGGGATTATGTAGAAAAGTATAGGAATTAAGATGATATTCTTGATCGTCCGACAACAAAAAAATCCTAATTTATAAAAAATTGAAGCTCCAAAAATTGAGCTCGTTACTTTTGGTGGCCATCGTATAATACTTCTTCTCATCTTCCGTAGTCGCAACAAAGAGAATTTCGTTCAGTTGCACAACAGAAAGTATTTCTCTACTGTTCGTTATGCGATCCAAGTGTATTACGATAAAATAGAAAACATTTCGTTTCCTGCTTCAAACAGACACAACAAAAATATCCTGATCTGCGTTAAATTGCCCTGGCATTTTCACTTAAAACATCTTATTCGGACTTGGGCCGTACCGAAACTCGATTCGAGCGTTTCTTTGGAAGTCATTTATGATGCCAAGCATCCGCGCCGATAATTCACAACGATACATAACCGGCGCAGTCTTGGCGATAATTTATGATTCCAATTGAGCCTCGCAAGCGCGCGTGAAAGAGTTCCAGCAGTCGCGATCCTGCGCGAGGAGGATCGGTCGTGGCATTTCCTGCCTACTGAATAGCATCGCGTCCATAAACCCCGGTCGACTTCAATGACGACAGCGGTCGCAGTCCAATAAAAGTGATAAAAGAAGGAACTGGAGAACACACACTCTTGAGGTGGCAGAACGAGGCGCGAGAGAAAGACGCAAAGTGAGAGGAAAGAAAAAGAGAAGGAGAGGTAGGAGTGGAGAGAAATGTTTCTGGACAGCTGTCCGCCCGTACAAAGCCTAAGAAGTGCGCTCTGATCGCAGAAGACACAATACGTAGGTAGACGACTTCTTCTACGTCGAAATCTTTCGAATTTTATTACCTCGTCGGTTAAGAGTAAGTTGATTCTCGAAAACACTCTCGTGCCTTTGTAACAACCGAAAGTAAACCAGTTCCCCGACGCGGTGACTTTGCGTGATTTGCGTGATGACGACAGAAGCGCAAATGTGGTCGAGGTAATGAACAATGATAAGATCACCCGGTGATAAGACAAAATGTCAGATGAGTGGGATGCCAACGCGAAAGTTAGAATGTAATATCAGATTGAATTGTAATAAACGTGAAAGCAAAGCTGGAATTTCATTGAAACATAATCATTAGGAATTTTGATATTATAATACAATGTTAATAACATTGAATTTCGATGCTGCGTATTGTTAGTAATTTGAAGTTGTAATAGAGTAAAGCTTTAATACGGTCTAATATCAATAATTCCTAATGTAATTTTAATGATCCGTAATAATTTTAATTTCGGGGTGTAGCGTAATAATTTTGTAAATTAATTACATGATACCTTCGTTATTTGAAAGTTTTGCTTTTCATGCTCTCGTTCGTTCACGCGATTTCGATTATCGCGAGACTTTTTCGTGATTTTACGACACCGACGATGAAATACTCCAGCAAAAACGCAACTTGGCATGCGTAATCTATTTCGACCTTCCCCCGGGGAAAGGCAAAAAACAATTAACCGCCGCGGTTTTTACAACCGCAAGCGGGATATAATAGTGAACGATTTCGACAACCACAGAGAATTATGCGGGATGACCGCAGTGAATCGGCGGCAGATGGCCGATATCGACGTTTTCTCGCGCAACTCGTTGCGCTAGTCGCACAAATTGTAAATTAACGCGACATTAGTTGATCTGCCCCTCACGTATCGTGCGTGCTAAGTGGGATAAACAAGTTTCCCAATAAAAGACGTGAACGTTTCTGATAAATCTTTTTTTCTTCTGCTCTTCTCTCTCTCTCTCTCTCTCTCTCTCTCTCTGATTTGGCCTATTTATATTTAATTTCGTGGAAAAATGCGTTGATTTGATTCGTTGCTGACAAATTTCAAAGTTATTACGTCAGTCACTGAACATCACTAATATAATCAAGAAACTTTGTGAACACGACGTGATCTTGTCGGAAATGAAAAAAACTGAGATAACGAACGGACGTTTTCACAACTGGACAAAATTAATGAAAATGTGATTAATCAGAAAATATTAATTATGTATAATACATAATTAATATCTTATGA
>NW_017306018.1:2447971-2452232 GCF_001594115.1 Trachymyrmex septentrionalis | reverse complement strand
CCATAAAATAAAGAACTCTGATTGGTTGGATTTCTTATGTCTTATGTACTATGCATTATGCAAGAATCTGTGCTCAAATTCTCAGTCAAGGTAATATTTTTCGCAATAAAATAATTATTTTTTAAAAATTATTTTTATTTTAAATTATTACATTTAAATTATTTTTTTCATCAAAATTACTTGAATTTAGTTTGCCCGAAAATTGATGTACTTTACGAGAGTGGCGCACTGTGTGTCGAATTTGCGAGACGATAAAGAACCTCGTTATTATCCCTACGCAGACATTGTCTAATTCAACCACATGCGATGATCTTCAGCGGCCTCGGTATCATCATCATATCTCGAAAAATATGCCGCATAGAAAAAAAGAAAGAGAGAGCGATTTTGCCGATCAAATAACCGGCGGAAAAAACGAAGAGGGTGGAAAAAAAAAGAGACCGGGGGAGGAGAAAGGCGTACAATATCCCGAACAAACGCATTCCACGATGTGACACGTGAATAAAATACAGACCGCGGTATAATATATCGATTATGATGATAGAAGGTCAGAGGACGAGGGATGTGGCGAGGTAGGAAGGGTAGCTATGGGGAGATGAGGCAAAAGGGGGAATGGCGAACAAGAGAGGAGAGGACTGGAGTCGAGGACTGGACTGGACTGTCCCGGTGAGAGAGTGTTGAGCATACTGGGCGGCATATGGTCCACATCGGCCTCTCTGTCCATCCATTCCCCCATTCTCCGATCTCCCCCGCTACCCGTCCGCACCCTTTCACGGATTATACGTCGATAACCCCTGATAATACCTGACTACCACTCAACGTTATGTACCGAATGACCGAACGGTGCTTCGCCTTTTTTTCGACATTTCGGTACGAGTGCAGCGGACTGGTTATGAAAAAAAGAGGGGAACGGATGCGACGAGGGGAGGAGGGAAGAGAGGGAGAGCGCGGGTCGTTAAAACGGGTTAATTGGAACACGATATCCGATAGGAGGCTGATTAAGGTGACGGCGCTCGTTACGAGGAAAGATGTTACCGCGAACGAGGAGAGATTTGCGATTTTCGAGAATGTACGTAAAATCGCCAGATGCAAGATTGCCTGATAAAAAAAACCTACTGGAAAATTCTTACTGGGATACATTCTTTCTGGTTTATTATTAGAAAATATAAAAATTTCACCCGTAATCCGTAGCAGATTATATAAAAGCTGCTTCCTTTTCTGTAATTTCGTTAAAATTAAAAAAATATAAATCTTGCATTTAAACAATCCCTTGCCGCTCTTATTTTACGGTGGTGTCCATTTTCTCTGATTTTCATCAACGGATTTTTAATTACATTAGCATATTATTGAGCAATATTATGATGATAACATTTGATAAAAATTACTCTGATAATACAAAGAGTTACTATGTACATATTAATTGACTATATATAATTTTTCATCGTACTCGTAAAATCACTAAAGTCCGGTAACTTGAACGAGTTAAGGATAAAGACCACATCGAGTGAGTTAAGGGTTAACCTCGAGAGATAAAAGGGGATAGGCTGTTCTTCAGCAGCAATGAGCTCGTTGCTGGTCGATTTAGAGCCGGGTCGTCTTCGGGGACAGTGCGCGAACCGCGGAGAGGTGCTCAAGAGCAAATCGAGCGCGACTCGGATAGGAGAATAGGCTTGGGGAGGGACACGAAGGTTTACGATATCCTCGGGACACTTTTTCACCATCCCCTCGTATTCCGCCGACTGGTCGGCGGAAAGGTAGCCGCGCGGGGGGGGTCGGGATCCGCTTCGGGGGATAAAACGTGAAACAAAAAGCCGATTATGTAACCGAGGGATGAAATACGAGGTCGCCGCGATGGGAGGAATGGGAAGAGGAGGAAACAGTCGGGCCGCACCCGACAATAGGGTAATTTTCACGCGAGATTTGGGAGGCGATTTCGCGAGAGAAGAAAACGCCCCGCTTCTCTCTTCCGTTCGGCCCGTCTCTTCCTTGTTCTCTCTTTCCTCTCAACCCCCCGCGCACTCTCTCGAAAACCTTTCTTCCCTTCTACCTCAGACGTGAGATACGACCCGTCGAGGCTATTTCAATGTAGCAACGCGTTTGTTATTTCCTACCAGTTTGTTATTCAGAGGCGGCGAGGCGTCGCGACAAATAGCTACCCCTCTACGCGTGTCGCCCTTCAGGAATAACGTATGTTCGCATCCCGATGCTTCACACGTTACACGTATGTAGCATTCGGATACGCAATACAGAAGCTATCTAATTTCGATCGACACACACACACACACACACACACACACACACACACACACACACACAACTGACAAATTTTTTATGTATGATAAATGTGTAATTTTAAAGGCACCTAATAGACGTGTAAAAGAAACAATATTTTCACCTATCTTTTTTGTTCTTCGCGATGATATCCCAGTTTACAAGTTGATATTACATGTTATACGCTCGATGTTATATTGGAAACTATCGCAAACAAAAAAAATATTTTCTACACAAATTTTACGGTTTTAAACGTACAATAAAAATATTTAAAAATAAAAATAGATTTTCTTTTTTAAAGGGGAACATTCATCAAACGAAAGCTGGTTGCGCGGAAAGAACAGTTTATGTGGCATTCAAGTTGGTACTGGACTATAAAACTTGTTTTCCAACATTACTCACCACCACGTTTGAGTTTTCTATACATAAATATTTTGATGCTCCATCAAAATTATTTTTAAATCTGTATTTAGCCAAGTTTTCAAATCTTTCAGCAAAATCGTACTTTTCGTGGAAGATCCAGACGACGTGACCAATATATCGAATATATCAATATTATCAAATATATTACACACGCGTATAACATGCATAATTATCCATATAAGGCTAGAGATAGACTCCTCTAATAAGAGTCTAAGCATAAAAGCCACTTATTTGATTGGTCTGTCCAACAGATCCTGTATTAACAATTCCTGAGAGAGAAAGAGACAGAAATAGATAAAAAAAAGAATAGAACAGAATCAGAAAGGGAAAGCGATAGTAAATGTATATCCTTCTTCCTCGCAGTTTTTTGTTAAAACTACTATCCCACGTACAAAATTGCAGCTCGTGTATAGACTTTTATTGAAGGATCTCTAATGTAGACCAATATTTAGTGAATCTGCGTAAAGTTGGTGATATTGTCTGGGGTCGCCTTGAGGATGAAGTTCAGTTGCTTTGACAGACATTTGATAAATGTGTGTGCAAAAAAAAAAAAAAGAAAAGTAATCGAAAGAAATCTCCCTCGGGAAACCTCCTTCTCCTCTCCCGGATCAACGAGTAAAATTGAACGACGCGAGTGGTCAAGCATCGAGGCATTCCGCTTTGGACACGGTGAGAACTTACGGACGGCATAAAAGAGGAGGCCTCTCCTTGCAAGCCCACTTTCATATACGATTATTGCCGGCGCGCGAGGGCGCGGCCTCGCTTCTTATCGCTCTTCGTCTAAGACCCACATCCACCTACTTACGAATATATACGCAAACGGCGGTAAAGATAAAGCCGTCGATGAGAAGACGCGTTGATATTCTACTACTTTGAGTGGCTGATAGCGCCGCAGTTGCACTTACCTGAAACAAAAAAAAAAAGGACAACGGTATTAACGGTGACGGACGAATCACATGCGGTGGCGTGAGATAAGATTTGACGAAGAGACCGATTTTACCGCTGGTTTTACCATAAAATCTTCCTTCATCTTTCAGAACCGGCGACGACTTAACTAATGACATTGTCGCGCGCGACAATGCCGCGATGTCTAAAACTTACAATTAGTGTTACGAGATATTTAATTTTATGACTGTAGAGAAGTTCGCGAAAGTGCGAGAATACTTAACGAATACTACTTCGTTTTACGAGTCAACGGGCGCTAAGCGTGATAATTGATATTTAGAATGAGATACTACAAACTTAAAATATACTCCTCAAAACATAATTCTTGAAAAAAGAAGTCAAT
Source organism: Trachymyrmex septentrionalis (assembly GCF_001594115.1). Classification (NCBI taxonomy): domain Eukaryota; kingdom Metazoa; phylum Arthropoda; class Insecta; order Hymenoptera; family Formicidae; genus Trachymyrmex; species Trachymyrmex septentrionalis. Next base: position 2,448,253 of record NW_017306018.1, on the reverse strand, counting down.
GGACTTCGCGAGAAATTTTAACCTTAATCAATTATATGAATGTACGAATACTTCTTTCTAGAATTAAAAAAGACAGATGGCGAAGCAAAAAAATTTTCAAAATATTTTTAAATATTTAATTATAAGTGAAAGTTAGGCCGATAAATCAAATAAGAGAAAGAATTCTCTATTTTCTATTTTCGAAGCGGATGTTGGTGTTCAATCATATTCGTATGCTTGCAAATATATTTTTAAACACAGATATCTGTTTCGACCGAAAACAGGATTTTTCTCTTTCAATTT
>NW_017306018.1:2441539-2447603 GCF_001594115.1 Trachymyrmex septentrionalis | reverse complement strand
ATACAATAATATGTAATTCTGCAGTGGAAAGAGAAGAGGAGAGAGAAAGAAAAGAAAAAAAAAAGAGAGAGACAGAGAGAGAGAGAGAGAGAGAGAGAGAGAGAGAGAACGTGGAGATTTAGGCATGTAATTGGCTCAGCTGGTGTTGACGCGATCCTATCATCAATACCTCATCAACCGCCCCCAGGAAACCTGTATCCTCCCGATGTTCTCTCTTTCTCTCAAATTCTACCCCATCAACTACCCGCGATCCACTCAAGATCGAGGCGAATACCAAGCAGCCGTTTCCTTCGAAGATAGAAATAAACGAAAGTTAGTCAACGCTCGCCCTGCAAATGGTTTTTAAAGATCCTCTGGAAATACTCACGTATTTTCGACTCCGCTCCAACATTATATTAGCGATTTAAATCTTTTATAGTACTCTACCGTTTCTCTAAAATATGTACGACCATTATAACAAACAATAAAAAAAAAAAAAAAAATATTCTAATAGCTTGAAAGAGTGTAAAATATCAAATTAACATGTATTTTTTTTATATAAATCCGAAGTTTCTTAAATTACAAATTTCTTTATTTGCTATTCATAATATTTGTTTAAATACTGCAAAATTGATGGTGAATAACCATCCTTTTTAATTATTTTAGAAATGTATACCATCGATGTAAAAAAATCAACTTATTATTCCGTTTTGTAAAAACCTATGACGTGAGAAAGAGGCTTTCATGAAAATCGGATGATCAGGCGGCGGATAATGGATTTAATCAGAGCGCCCTGGCGAATAACAATAGCCTCTCGGAAAAATTAACATTCGTCGGCGCGCCGATTCCGAGGGAGAAATATCGTGGAAATAAGACGGAGAAGAATTCCACGGGTGTGAAGAAAGTCGGCGGGGGATCAATCCTGTGGTAACGCTGGCGAGATGCTGGTACTCGGTGGAGGACGCCGGTTAATCCTTAGACTTATGCCGCCATAAGATGCTCAGATTTATATAGCTTAGCATGCCAGCGTAGTATAGCTTTAGTCCGCCTGTGCGCGGTCCGCGATCGCGTTTAGCACTGCCTGCGTTATACCGATCATCCGCAAGCGATTCAACAGTTATAAGAGTGGTCGGATGATTCCTTATAAATGTGCAAAATTAATAAATTCTGATAAAAATGATGCAATAAAGATATAAAAATTACAAGGAAGTTTGTCCGATAAGTCAGATGCAATATAAACTACGTTCTTATACAAATATAATTTAATAACCGTTTGTGTATTAGAAATTTTTGTAGGTTCTGTAATTCTGGAGATACGTTTCCTTTTGATTTACTTTTGAAAATAAATTTTTGTAATTTTAATTTGATAATATTTTTTTATATAAAAATCTCCGTCAAAGGATACGATTTTAAAATATCCAAAATTTCAACAGAAAATTTTTAGGTACTCCTTGAAAACGTCTTGATATCTTAGAACATATTTTACTTCGGATATATTTCTATACAATCTTTGCTACTAAAAGATTTTCATGAATGTTTCTCAAAGTAAAAGAAAGTGGAAAACAAAGATCCACTCTCTTTACTACAAGCAGTATCTTAGCATGTTTTGAAGTTAAGGAAAAATTCGATTAAATTGATTCTCGAGCAATTTTTGCCAATAGCAACGAATGTGGCTTCCATCAAGTGTAAACACTTAGCGAATCCTTCTCTTCCTTACCGCGACGCAAATTTCGCGAGCGAGTTCCAGCTGCGGCGACTTTATGGCAGTTTAATTATGGAAAATTAGCCGATCGAACGCTGCCGGAGGAAGCGACATGATTGGATATTAGCACTACCGTATTTGTGGCCTCTAACGCTCGATCTATTATCACCATTGGCGACTGGCGACATCATCGCCTTCATCATCGTCGGGTATCATCAACGCCGTCTATCGTGACTTCCTATCTGGGAGAGATGATTAAGCTGTACGATAAAACGTTCTAAGAAAAAGAATTGTGAGAAGAAAAGACATAACATGCGATATAATGTTGAATGATGTTCGTACGGATTGTATTGTACTACTCTCTATGATGTTTTATTGAACATTTCTACTTTTATCTTCCTTTATTCAATATTTTAAGGGCTGGTTGTTCCGCACTTTCGGATAAACTATGTGATAATTTATCTAGATAAACAAACAGATAAACAAAAAAATAAAAGAATAAGAGTAAAGAGAGTATGAAAGTAAGAGAGCGAGCTGAAGTTTATCGAAAAATGGAACAACCCAGTCTTATATATAATGAATTGCGTCGAAGCTTATTTCGATTAAAAAATTACAATATGGCGTTAATAAAGTTTCTTATTACAATACGAAAATAATAAAAAAATATTATATTAAGTAAGAGATAAAATTAGATAAGAAAGCTGTAACATGTATTATTATGTCTTCCTTTTTCAGAGTAGTTATTCTCAAAATCACGTTATTTCGAAGAAATACGTTTTTAAAATTCATAGAATTTCTATATAATTTTCTTTAGAAAACTGTAAAATGTCGAAATTGAGAACAGACTGACGAGATTCCGTCGATTCCGAAAGCGGTAAGTCCCGCGAGATCTGGGATCGTTGCGGCGTTCTCAGGTGGCAAGTTCGACCGGGAGCCATTTTCTTTCTTTTCTTCTTTTCCTTTCTCAAAGGAATCTCATTTCGCAGGCGAGTCTCGTGCGCGGAGTAGGATTTGCGGCTTCGATTCGGACCTCGTCGACGAAGAGAGAAGCAAATCCGTGGGCATCAGAGAACCGCTCTTTGTCCAGTGAAGGCAGGAGGGAGAGAGGATGGGCACGTCTTTGTTTTCCTGGGGGGTGAGCCGCACGTACAATAAACTAAAGTCTCATCATCCGCGGGATTTGGCCGCGATAACACGACCATGGTCCCTCGGGGGTGAGCGAGAGGCCGGGCAAGTGTCCGGTGGTCCTTTCTCGCCGGACTACGGACGACCACGGTGACAACGACGACAGAAATAATGATGGAGCGCGTGCACGATGACGGTGGTGAGAGAGTGACGAAAGCCGGTGGTAAAAGAACGACGGGGAGGGTTGAAAATGGGGAAGGGATCCGCCTGACCGCGGATCAACGGCCGAGCGCCTTTTAATTTAGACAAATCGTCCCGATTAGCATAACGGGATAAATTACGCTCGAGGACCGCCCGCGATATGGGGTGACGACGGATGATCCATCGGTACGTCCGCAAAGCGCGGACAGAGCCGCTTACGACTACCCTTACCGCCGCCGTCGAGTCTCAGGCCACCACCCTGCGGTTGGCACAACTCCCGTGGCCGAAGTACAGCCGTTTTTGCTCAGTCCGTCGTCACAGCCATCTTGAACGTTCTAAATTAATGCGAGAAACCTGTTCATCGTTAGCGTTTGTTGATTTTCTCTTAGCAAATTTTAAAAATGTGAAACGAGATAAAAAGCTATTTGTGTATTAATAAATTCTCTTTCGCGAACTTAATTGTATCCAAATGACGTCTTGTGTTAATCCTTATATAAATTCTTAAAAAAAAAAAAAAAATATTAGATATTCTAATATTCTAATAGATCTTAGAATATCTAATATTAATAATACGTTCTGCCTTTTGATCATTTTTTTCTGTAATTAAATATACACGTATACACACATATTCGTCCACGTAGAAGTTTTAAAGAAAACCGATTTGCTTCCAACTGCATTAGAAAGAAACAAAAAAATGAATGCTTTATTTCATTGTTTTACCTTCCACTTCTACTTTCTTCGCCTGAGAAAATTCGCGGCGTTATTTCTGAAGCTATTGTCGTCGTTCGTAGTCACCTCTCGTCCTGGCGCGAACATAAAGTTTTACAACCGACCGATAAGATTTAGAAAGCCAGAGGCCCGTCGGGGTCCGTTCGATCGCAAGGAAGGAAGAGAAGAACGAGAAGAGGCGAAGAAGCGCATTTTCTCCGTCACGAGACGTGCGTGCCGTTGTTGTCACCGAGTTTACCGGGTCGATCGGACCCCGCAAGGCGGACCGCGCTTTTTATTATCTTCACCCAGGAAACCGCTTAAGGTGATGCCTGGGAAGCAAGCAGCGGGGCCTTAAAGAGCGAGAACCTGACGCAAATAAACGCAGCGAGCGGGCGCGAAAGCTCGTGCGTGTACACACACGCACGCGTGTGCGAGTTTACACGCGAGCGAGAGGGCAGGAGGGCCCGGAACGACGAAGGCCCACGGCGTTTTACGGCTTTTTGACGGACCACATCTCACGCCGACGAACGACAAGCCGGGGACTGTTTGTGCTTAACAACAAACTTGCAAATTTGCATGCGTGCATGCAGTAGACGAACTCCAGGCGAACTTTCCTTTCCATCGACAACAACGATGTAACGGGTGTTTCGCGTGGAAATCCTGTTTCACGCTATGCTCGATAGAAATAAGTGAAGTAACTGGTTAAAGATTTAAAACTGAAGATACTTGACACTTTACGTCTCGCTTGGAAGAATTCTAATAAAAAAGGTCTAATGAACGAATTTTTTTGTATATCGCTCACGGATATTTCTCTATACATCCAAATTAGATTAGTTCTTTTTCACATCATAAAAAAGAATTTATATGTTAGAAGTGGCATATTTGTACCTTATAGAATATAACGTTCCTTCACAAAATATTCTTAAACATTCTTTATGGTTTCACTATCTGAAATAGTTTGTAAGCTCAAAATATTATATACACAAAGTTAACATTATTGTGATTTGAGAAAAAAATATATTTATAACTCTTACAAAAGAGTTGCAAAAGTTTAGCATTAAATCTGTGATAATCAACGTGAAAAAAACTGAGAGTATATTATACCTACACTGAGAAAATAATTCTGTTGATTGAATTAAAGTTTATATTACGAGCTGTCACTGACATAAGTAATTGATTACTATATACCTACTGTATATATCATTCTTATATTTTCTTGACGTCTTTGTTTAAAAAATTCAAGAATATTTTCAAAAAAAATTCCAGAAATTTTACACTATTCACATACACTGAGAGAAATGTTTGATATAAACATTTACAATTACAAAAACTTTCTTATTTTATTTAAAAAGTGTGTCGTTCTAATTAAAATTTGACGCTTCAGACTAAATAAGAAAGCTGTTATAACTCAAAATAATGGTTATTCATACCAAACACTTCTGTCGGTGCAAATTAGTCTTCGTTCTAAAATTGATAAGAAAATGCCACAGAGTATATGACAATGAAGAGCTGTCATTCATCCACTTCGTTTCCTCTTGCTCATCGTTGCGAAGAATGTTGTCGTCGCATGTCGTGGAAGAAGTTGTTGTTAACTAACTTCAAACGATAGTATACGATCGCACAAAGCTCGTGCGCCGACATTAATCGGTGGCGATCAATTAAGAGTCTGGTTTCTTGTTTTTACAGATTATAGTCGCGAAACGTTTATTATCGTTTCGTATGATGATCGTAGAAAGGGTGAACGTGCAAGAAGACTTGGTGTTTATTTCGACACTGTCTCGCAATAATGAGTGTTGCGCGAACTCGCCTCTTTCCAATCTGGCTGGGGTAATTTTCTCCGAATTATTTATGTATTATTTTATGAGTATCGAGCAGGCTACAAAAATCTTTGAGATAGAAAAAGATGATCTGCTGTTTAAACACTCTCGTGATTAGCTTCCTATGAGAAGGACTACAAGCACAAGCTGTTAAATTCAATCTTGCACCGCTGTAAAACATTTGGAATGCGTGAAATCGTGAGAGGGAATACGTGAGAGGGACTGACAAAATGTAAATTCGTAGTTATCGCGTGTGCGAAAGCTACCGAAAACTACGTTCGAAAATTGAATTCTCTTCATATGCATTAAATTTCATAAATGCGCAAGAATAATATTGATTTTATGCTGCTACGTGATACGAGAATTTTTTTTAAAGACAACGAATTATTTACACTGACTGAACCACATGGAAATAATTTTTCACAGAAAAAAAGAAAAGAAAAAAAAACAATTTTCAGAGAGAAATAAACACATTGTGCATATGCAATCGTTTAATTTATGAGATTTAAAATCTGAATGTTAAAAAATT
>NW_017306018.1:2426472-2441439 GCF_001594115.1 Trachymyrmex septentrionalis | reverse complement strand
ATATATAAAAGCTTTATAATTATTTTCTTAAATTATTACTTTTTAGAATTTTTGTAGATTATGATTTTTTATTTTTTCATAAAGTCAGTTATATATATTTTGTACTTTTGTGTTAATCTAGTAAATTAAAATAAATATGGTCTGGTTCATGTAAATTTTAATACTACTACATGTAGCAGTATAGCTCGAAATTTGAGCGAAACATTGCCATGCGGTTGCGAGGACATTAAACGAAACCAGAACCGAGCATATAACGCCATAAGGCGAGGCGTTTAAATCGGAGCTTTACGGTCGGTCGTTGACGTTTTGGGCTAGTAATAAAAACGATACTCGTAGAAGCGAGCTTTCAGTCTCCGCTATGGTTATATGTTCCATGCACGGTCCGCCTCAGTGGACAACTTCGAACACAACGAAAAAGATTTTGTAATGTTACATCAAGACATTTAAAAGAGAAATCATCTACATATAATATTTATAATAGTTTGCGTCATTTTTCACCTCTTTGATGCCATTTTTCTCAAAATTGTGACATGATGGAGCAATTTGATTAAACGAAATCATATTCAGTGTCTAAAAAATTACAGAAAATGATTACGTTTGTTCAGGTGTTAATAATCCTAAATTGTAAATTCACAGGCTAGTGTAATTTATAAACACGGTCACAAGCTTTTAAAGTTAAGTGCTTGAGGGATTATGATAAAATTTATTAAAACATATGTTCTCAATGAATTCAGTTATAATATTGACAAATTTTGTGTCTCTATTTTATAGCTACCATATAGCTACTTTATATTGCTAGAAAGAAAATTTAATTTCGTGAATGTATTTAAAAGAATAAACGAGAATATATAAAATTATTAAATTATATTTTAATAATTTAATAATTCACATTTCAAATATAGAAAGCAAGAATATCAAAAGATATTTCAATTTATATATATGTTTACTTGTAGATCAAATAAATTCGTTCCAAGGCTCTGGATACCTAAGAGAAAGGCAGACTGCTCTGCGTAGAATACCGTGCATATCATATATCCCCGTGTAATAAACCCGAAAATCAAGTCGCAATTAAATTTTGCGTAGAATGGCTGCGCTGCCCGTCTACATTGTGAAAGGCTCGTCTACATTGTGAGAGGCTCATCACTCCGCCGTCCTGTTTGCGGCCGGCCGCAGAAGGATCGAAGAACCTTCGTCGTGTATTGGATCGCCCGCCTTTCAACCGGAGAGACCTCGCTCCGATCGATCGTTAAACCTCCCGCTTAATCGCCGTGTCAAACCAGTGCTGTAAACTTATACTACCGACTTCTACTACTTCCCCGAGCTCCCGACAACGTGTTCCGACAACGCGAATTCGCAAAATTCTTAAACCACCTCAACATTCTTTCACGAATAACAGCGCGTGTAGAAGTCTACAATTCTTGTCATTACATATCGTGAAACGAGGTAACAACGGAGAAACGCGCGACAGAATGCACATTGCACATAGGTCATTACGACGATAAGTATGAACTTATTTGTTGTAAAGTTATTACGAGGTTGTTAAAAAGGTATTTAAAATATTTAAAAAATATTAATTTTTATATAATATTGTATATATATTTTAATCTTATAATCATCTTAAATTCAAGCATTTATGTATCGATATAAAAGATCTAACTCATCTGTGTGTATCATTTATTACATTCATATTAACGAAAAAAGTAAAAATACTGAAAATAACTTTGTTTAAAGATATCATACATCTTTTTACTTTCATTATATTAAAGATCTTGTTAATTAAAGCTACAGTGTCGATTGATATGTTCGCAACTATAAGATTTTTTTTTACTTAATTTTCATCATAAGGATATTAATTCCGGATTAGTCAAGAAATTTGTACCAACGTAGAATAGCCTGAACAGTCTCGTACATGATCAGCATCTACCATTTAATTTCTTCGCAAAATATTCTACCACGACGATACTTTGTCGAGACGGCGGGAATGCTTCGTCGTCGGACGTTAAAGTCTCCACGGTGGCTTTCACGGCGAAATCCTTCGCGTTAGACGAGAGGAGAGTCGCCTCGGGCCCCGCTGCAACTTTCAAGAATCGTTAAGACCGGACTATAATCGCCGATCCAGTGCTGTAAACTTATATTGCCAGGCCGACTAATTCGCCAGAGAGAGGCACTGGATCGTTTCGCGACCGCGATGTATTCCGATTTTGCAACTAACGATTCCGCGCCCTTCCCCCGTGATAAATCCCGTAACATTTACAATCCACGATACGAGTCTTTCGCCGTGCCGCTTCTCCACGACAGTAAAATCCGCGTGTTCGTGTGTAGAACAGCAACTTTGTATCATCAACGAGCGTGTAATTCACTGAGAAATAAAATGTGAACAGTTGTAAACCACAAGTTGAGAGATGACCTTTCCAAAGAGACCTTTCAATTCCTGTTAAAATACATATAACAATACCATTGGGAATTGGCGAAAGTAAAATTAAAGTGACCATGTGAAGAAATACAGCCAATAATATAAGAAATACAAGAAATTATTTTCGTAACGATAATAATGGATAATCTCTAAATTTCTTGGAGTAGAATTAATTTGAAGAGTGAAAATTGAGCCAGCCTTGAAAAAGGGTAGCTCAATTTTCAATCTTGAGTGGTGAGATTATACTCTTTAGAGTGAGATTCACTTTAAAAGTTTTAGAGGGCTTTTGAAAACAGTTTGACTGCATGTGACTGTACAAGAGAGAAGCATAACTATATAATTCCAGATTACGTGTTATAAACTTGAATTTTTGGAATGTGACATGGAAAAATGTCATGTCAATTCAAGAAACGCAATAACACAGGGACTGCGATAAAATGTTTCAATAAATAAAAATAAGTCTCCTCATGCTGTTATAGCGAATCCGCGATTGTTCCTTCGGATTTTACGATCAACGATTTACGCTGGCAATGGCGCCAAACTCATTTCTGCGATTGCGGCAGCCACTTCCTGCAGAGATCTGCGGAACTGCGAGGATATTGTGCCGATCTGATCGTCGATCTGTTACGATCGAAGACTCGAATGACTGAGAAAGGACAACGATCTGCAATACTGGTCCGACAGGACGATCGAGAGGATCGGAGTTTAACAACCTCTCGTCGCAACTTTGCATCGCGAATACGGGGCTGCTGTATGAAAGATCATTTTCCGATAACGAATAATAGATCATGCAAGTTCATGAATAAAACTAATTAAACTGAAGCAGAGTTTAATTAAAGTAATCTACCTTGCCTTATAAAAAATACTATCTAAATGTAACTGTATGGTAATTCTAAAAGCGTTCTCTGAGTCATTCAAAATATGGGATAGATGCCGAATACACATCACTTAATCCATTTTTTTATTACATTTTCCATTTGGCAAATTTGTCAATTTTGTCCTGTATGCAAATAAATATTGGAAATTGTAGCTTAATGTTTCAAACACTTATTACATGTTTAACTTTTCACTAATAATACATTAATTTGTTGTTTTTTTATAACATGCTACAAAAGATACGATTTAAGGAAATGTTAATAATTATGAAAAATACTTGATTTTTTAAATAAATTAAGTATTAGTTAATTACTAGGTATAATGATTCTTTTATTATTCTGATATTTTTAATTATATTCATTAATAAATTCAATACTTTTAAACAAAATATGATTTAAAAGACTCAGACTGGATTCTACCCCTTTCGGTACAACTTCAGCTCACAGTCTTACTCTCTTACTCCCTTATGTTCTTACTCTTTTGTTTATCCAATAAGTAAATTACCACACAGTTTATCTAAAGATAGAACAACCAGCCTCTATAGGCTACAATTTAAGCGATCAGTACAACGCATTCAGTAATTTTTCCCTTACATTAAAAATAATAACCGTAGAACAAAAATAAAAAATTAAAAGTTACGGAATGAAAGACAGAAATTGAATGTAAGTATTTTTAGAGTAGACTATAAAAACAGAAAGCAGAAAATTTAAAAAAGTTATAATAAAAATAGGTCTTAAAGATAACAGATAAAAATTAATAATGATCGAAAATTGGCAATTAACTAAGACTAAAAATCTCAATACTAATCACTTATAAACTAAGTAACTAGATATCTGAACTAATAACTCATATCTACTTTCATTTCACATTCCGCAATCTTAATATTACGATGAGTCCCGCAATATTATAAAACTTTATGTACGACGCGTCGTACAATTTTATGTATGATGGAAAACGCGTTCATAAGGAAAAAAAAGCCTCAGATGCAAGAATGAGGTTTTACTCATAATCTTGAAGAGCCGCGCAGAGTTACAGATCCAATTATCGCGCGACGAACGAGCGGTAGAGAAGCACGCCTTCCGACGTACGAATGTATAATTCAAATGCAAACGACGCGCCTCGAACCACTGGGTTTTATGCCCCCTTAAAGGTTGAGGGATCGGCTTCATTTCCGAAGACTGCGACTGCGAAAATCGGACCCTGACGGATTTCAGCGAGTCAATTAAGCCCCCGTCGCGGAGTCCAGCGCTCAATTTAATCCCGTTCGAGCGTACTCGTACGCGCTCGTAAACACGAAGTTGTCATAAGGCTGGTTCAATCAGTGTACGGCATTGAGATCAATTTGTGAACAAACAACAGCGGACACGGTTGAATCTCGGCAAATAGCCAAGTAAAATTTGCCGACTAAGTGGGCTATTTGTTGCGATATTATTTCATTTTATACGGAATGCCGCAATTTGCGTACGAAGCAGGAGTACGGATTATTTGTAATTACACAAAAAGAAATTACTAAATCACATACACACAGCTAACTATATACATGTATGTGCTATAGTGGTTAATAATTACAAACATTTTTAAAATTTGATGAGTCTCCTTATTAACAAAGAACTGTCGGTTTTAATTACGATTAAAGTGATGCAAAATATGAGTAATGCAAACGCAACTCATGCAAGTACGAGGGCAGATTAATAAATCAGTGAGTATTTTTTTAACTTTTTCTAATCAAAGTTTCATTTCTTTTCAACATAATCTCCTTATAAAAAGTCACTGAGTTATCAAACTGCCCCGTATATATTTTTATTATTCGTATTTCTAAACAAAGATCTATCTACTCGGTAAAACGCTGGGTTGAATGTGTCGCGAAACGTTAAAAGAAGGTTTCTCGAATTCTCGAATGGGGGAACAATATGTAAGGGTGTCACAGACACTTTCGATGCAAACTATGACGGCTTCGCGGATGCGCGATGGAGCCCGATCGGTTATTGAATCGTTAAGCCGCGCCGGAATAAAGAGATACGCGATGAAGAGATCGACCCTCGCCTTGTATTTCTTCCTTCTTGCGAATCGACGATGGACGCCACGACGACGTCGACGGCGCGCGGCAACGGGGTGGAAAATAATATTTCGAGGCGCTAAAACGTTGTCAGCCCGCTGATCCCGGCTGACATTTGAATATCCAGGGGTCGGAGTCACGCAAGGCGCGACAGAGATATCATCGTGACAATATTTATAAAGCTTCCGCGGATACGAGCCGATATATTTCCGCCGCAGCTCACCGAGGCCGCGAATAAAATTAAATGGTATGTGCAATGTTGTTCGCGATATTGCCCGGCTGTGGTCATTCCCGCGACGAGTGTGCGTATTATGAGTTTGCGGACGTTTATGGAACGCGAGATCGATTTTTCTGACACAGCTCACGAGTATTTAAGATATTTAATGACACACTGGGAATAATAACAGAAATTGGTTGCGAAATACGTTAATGCAGATTACCACATACGGGATTTGTAGAAAGAATTGTAGATATATTTTATAAATTATCAGTTTTTTTATATATATATATATATATATATATATCATGCTCTGTGTTTTTTCATCGGAAATAATAAACAATCTTATTTCAACATCGTTAAAATATTATTTATCGAAACAAATCGAAAAGCAAAAGATTCCCATTGACTTGTTCCTCAGAAAAATCTATATAATATCTAGATTTGTATTAAAAAATTCGAGTATTTATAGGGTTATCACAAATTTAATAAAGTTTTGAAATTTTTTGTACTTTCGTTCTAATTTGCAAACCTAACTGTCAAATATTTTGTTGAGAGAACAATTTAATTTAGAGACTAGCAATGTAAATTATTATTAATGATACTGCTTGCATTTAATTGTTAAATTGATAATACTCCAAAACTGTATACGTGTGATATAGGCGTATTAAACTTTTTTAAAGCAAAGAATTTTTATCTTTCAGAAAATTTCACAAAATTCCTCGACTTCCCTTATTTCCTTGACCATTTTCAATTGCCCTAACATTTTCCTGATTTCCAGTTTTCTTGCAATTCTGTAAAAGTTCAATTGTCGAAAGATTTAATTTCGGTAAGTCGCTGGTTCCCATTTTTTAAATTTTCTTAATTTATTTTTATCTCAAAACGTCAGCATCTTTCACTTACAATGCTCATATATTATACAATAATGATCGATTCAGCGACCATATTGGCGGATGGTTTGACTTATCGCGCGGAAATCTCGGCTCTGTTATGAATGACGCGGCAAAAAGTAGAGGGATGTCGAGTTGGAGGGTTTAGTTCGGGCTCGAGTCAGGGTGATTAGTGCGGGCATCGGCTCGTGTTGCCCTTCGACAAGCCTCATCTACGAACACACAACCCTGTCACGATCGTCATGCCGTGCCGGTGCGCTGACCCGGCAGCTGGCCACTGTCTAATCTTTCCTCGATTACGCGGGGCTGGATGTAAATCAAATCTATAACGCGCTACAGATACTTGGACCGTATACAATATATTCCGTTCGCGCTGAGTTTGGCGATAGCGATAGAGAATAAATTAAAATCTAACATATACTTATTGCAAAAGAAATATCTAAAAGTTACCGTTATTATTTAAAATACTTATCGAAATCATTTTATTTCGTTAGAACCATTAATATTTTTTTCTAAATGTTAAAAAGCAGGGAAGACAGTAATATTTTTTAAAGATTTTGAAAACATAAAAAAATTGGTAAAAATTTAAATGAATTTAAAAAAAATTCAATATACATATAGGTATATGATTTTTACAAGATTTCACTTTAAAAATTATTCAATTTAAGTTTATCAATTTTTATATGTTTTGCTTCTTTTCCGAGAAATACTTAATATTCCAAGGCCAGAGAGGTTAGGAAAGGAAGTTTGTTTTGGTAAGATTTTCCGCTCCCCTAGAATGCAGCCCCTTTAATTTCGGTAGAGACACTATAGCACTTCATTACAGTGAGTATCGATGTAGGAAGGAGATCGAGCCGCAAAACAAGTTAATCTAATCCAGTTATCCAATTGATCGCCCTTCGAGAAGCTATTCTGCTAATTGTTCCTCCCTTAGAATTCCCCTCTTGCCCCTTACAAGTGTATCGCACGTTCCCTCGAAAATGATCATAGATCAACTCGAATTTACTTGCGCGCTTGGCCGCGGCGATTTACCTGCGGTGAACCGCCCTTTGCACGACGCAATAACATTAATTATAAACGGAGGTGGATGTTTTGATTTCATCGCGCGGCAATTAATTCGTAATCCGGATGCGGCGGTCCGGCCGCAGTGACATTATACGATTCGCTCGCACGAAAATATTAATGCATCGAAATACCGTTACGCGTAACTGGATTCATCCCCCGACCATCTCTCCCCGTATATCCCGGCAGCGTTCGCGGTAATAGGGTTTCGGGGGATGAAACCTGCTGACATTTTCAATTCAAGATACGACAGAGCGATGAAAATAATTTCAAGACAATAATCGTCTACAAAACTAATAAAGATATACGTTTTTTTCTTCACTGCTTGCTTAACAAAAAAAAATACTATACCTAATAAAATTAGAAAAATTACAATATAGATATTATTTACCATTTGCTTCGTATCTTACAAGTTTTATTTACAACTTGAATAAATTTATAATATATTAAATTCAAGATAAATAGTTCGATTGATTTATATACAGTTTTATTATTCGCTAGGTGTTATTAGTTTCGCTCTCTCTCTCTCTCTCTCTCTCTCTCTCTCTCTCTCTTTTGTATGAAAGACCTTCGAAAAGCTTCCAGGAAAACTTTCAAAATGAGAATAATCGCGAAGTGCTGGCAGAATAAGAAGAAGAAGAGACTCGATTCTATCGACCGGATGGCAGTTCGAAGACGCCTTCGAGGCAAAAACGTCGTCGGGAGCGGCGTGGCGAGTCCGCTGTGGCGTGAAACGAAACGGAAGACGAAATCCGCTCGGGGGCGCCCATCCTCTCCTCCTTCCGGTGCAAGGAAGGAAATTCCTCTTTCTGGCGTTAGGCAAGCTTAAAAATACGCAATCTCGCCGCCCCGTCAGGCTGAAGAATTGAGATACACGTATCTCTCCCGCTCGCCCCTTTGATATCGTTTACCCATATTCATTTAATCTTCCAGTAGCGCGTTGCGGCGTCGACCGCGGAACCTATCCTGCCTCTAGAATTTCCTCGCAAGAAGTCTTTTACAAGACACCCTCTCTCGACCGCCGATTACGACTTTCCGCGCCGCTTCGCCTCCTTCGGCCTTTAACTTCTTCCCGCGCGCTTCCCGTCCCCAGCGAGTTCAGCGGCTTCAGTAGCGGTCTCTCGGGAAATTGCGAAACTGGGGATAATTAAATGCTATGGCGGCTCTCGAAACGATATTAACGAGGTGTAATGGCGGGTTAAATATTCCGAGAGCCGTGCCTTTTCAAGGCACTCGCTCGTAAATACATCGAGCAATGCGCGCTATGTCAACGATTGCTTGCGTGGCGTAACGTTTTCGACCGTCAAGCGCCGGTAAAAAACAATTTGGCCTTTTACCGATTTTCGACTCGACATACGGCACTCTCCCTTAATTACGAATGCTTTCATGTTAATTTTATCCAAAGAAATTTGGTGATTGAACATAATCCTTTTCCGCTGTCTTCATCTCGCCAAATATCTCGATAATTGAAGGGCGAATTAAAACTTTGGTATTAAATATTCAGAGATTCGGCATATTACGAGCCTCGCGGAAGAATTTTACGTCGATGATAAAATAATAACGCGAAAGCGCGGAATAAAAAATTTCGAATATCTCGCTATATTCGCTTCGCATCAACGCCGAGTACTCGATTTTAACAGCACTGTACTTGAACTGCAGTGCTATTTCCCTCCGATTTCTCGCTCGATTCGAGAAGAGCTTGACACATCTGTTGGCGTACAACGCGAAAATATTTTGATGTAAAAAGACAGTAAACCGCGGCTTTTCACTGTCCCGATAATTTATACATACGTCACTCGTCGATGATTACAATTAGATAATATTGGTGAATCTCGGAAAAAATAAATAAAGATTTTCTGAAGAAGAGAACATACGTCTCTCAAAGGTAACAGATTTTATACGCTGTAATTAAAATCCTTTCGTTATCGAGTAAAAATGTTGAAATTAACATTTTTTTTTTGTACAAAAATATTAATTTTAACGTTTTTAAATTAAATGATAATACATTATAAATTATTGCTCGGTTCTTATTTATAAAATATTACTAGACATTTTATATTTTCTTTAAAATTGAGAAAGATAATAATATGACAACGAAATAATTTCTTGCGTTATTTCTCACAACCATAAAAACAGTTCCAAGTTTTTTAATGTTAAAATAGAATAAAATAAAATTGAAAAGAAATTTGTATTCACCACAAAAGTCTTGAATTATTGTCGAGTGAAGAACGATCGCAAACCGAATGTAACGATGCAAATTCGGCAACGAACACAATACCTGGTGAGAGCCTTGTATTGGCAGGAGAAGAATACGAATCGCGGCTTTCGCGAGACATGGGGATGACAGACGAACAAAAGAGATGAAATTCCGAATCCGCCCAGTGAGACAGATAATTCCCCCCCGATAGAATATATACAATATTCTATTACATATTTTATATATTTCATATTTATTCCTGTAACATTTGAAAAATGTGTAACACGTTTCTAATTCAGCATATATTTGATTTCATGCTGTCAAAAATAATTCATAGCGTTTTCCCAGCCAGCAAATCCATCCAAAAAAATCAACCCAAAGGCAACCGAGTTCGGGTGACAAACAGAACAAACAAAAATCATTCGACAAACCTTTTTTCGACGTTCAAGATCCGCCTAACGAACGTTAGCTGTCGTTTACGAGAGTCGACGGATATAATGATCGATCGCAATTTCCAGCATTCGTATGCGACAAAGCCAGTGCGTCGGGTGGATTAAATAAATTCCATAATACTCTCTCCACTTCGATCCGGTGAATAATACGCGCGCGTACTCTCACTCGAAGCGTATTTATTTACTAGGGCCGCGTGTCGAGAGCGCGCGCGTACGCACGCATACGCAGAGGAAACGCGCACGAATTTATAAAGCCATCACGTGCACCGCCATGTCGATCATCGCTCGTATCCGAGCACGAGCTGTACCAGCACGATGTGTGGCCGCCGCTTAAAAACCGAAAGCTCCGCGATTTCGCGTTATAAATTATTATTTCCCACCGTTCATCGACAACGAAGATGATGTATTTATTATCCTGCTAATGCCGACTAATCCGTCAACTTTTTCATCACCTTGGAAAAATTCACGAATTATCACCAAGTATAAATCGGCATTTGAACATCGATATTTTATCTGAATTTTATTTTATCCCCCGTGAATTTCCCCCGTCCTGGGCTGCGCGCTGACCGATGAATTTTTTTGTTCCTATTTTTACAATAAATACCGATTTGTATTTTTAATATCAAAGGATTTCAGAAGGCCTGTGATCGATGACCCTTGATGTAGTCGGTTCCGATCGGGTTCAACGCGATTTTTTTTTTAGAGCGCGGGATAAATGTCAGTAATGGTATCAATGACTTTAAATAAATAACGAGCTATGCTCCATATAAATCTTTTAAAGGATCGAGAGAATACAACATGGAAAATCCGATTGTATGTGTCCTCCCGATTGTAGTTTTTCTCCTCGTTGCGTGCTAAAAAAAAAAAAAGGCTGCTGCCACTATGCGACTTTTGTCAACATATCACTATTCCACTGTAATATAAAATGATAGCAAAAACTTACGTCATCGAAAGTTTATAAATACTTATTTATTAATTCGTATTAAATATAAATCTATACCTTAAGCTTATTAACAATTCCCATTTGTTAATATTCTCTCTGTCAGCTTTTACTTTAATTCGCGTAATTAAATTTCCTCTCGACCGACTAATATCAAAATTACACACAAACGTCGCAATTGTAGAGAATAGAGGGGTAGAATATTCCTGCACTCTCGTGATCCTTCACGAAGGACACGTGTCCTCGAAGAGAAACTTCTCAACGCAATAAAGACTCGCGCGTCCCGACGGGGGATGAACTTTCGATGACGAGGTTGTTCCCGCTCAAGAGGAGCACGGGCATCATCGCGACGATACCCCGACACGAGAGGCTCCGAACGAGGGAGTGATTTAAGTGGCACGCTAACGTAGTAACTTCCTAAACGTGCACAGATGCGGCAAATCGACGGAACTTATGCGGCCAGATCGTAAGAGCGTCGGCCCGGTCGCGTCTTCGTCTTTCTTGCCCGTAGATTTCGCCATCAGCACGAGCCGGCAAACTTGGCACACAATCACCGTTGTATCTTGACAAAAAACTATACTCGACATACGAGCAATCCTTCAAAGGAAATGACAGACAATTTTCAAAAAGATAAAAAAAAACGTCTATTACATTCAAAGATAATTAGATCTTATGACTGAAAAACGTGTTAATTTTGAGTGCATGGATTTTCAATTCTCAAATTATTCTACATTGTTAAGACAGATCCTTAAGTTAAGAATAAACTAAATTCTTAGATTGACTAATGTCCTTTTCTTTTCGTTAAAAACTTTTTTCATGATTTATTATTTAAATGCTCAGCAAAGTTTTGTGAATATTCTGCGATTCATATTATAATCCACTAATAATTCAATCGAAAAATGCGCATAATACTCTACGCAAAATGCGAATTCGTTTGCAAAAAGGAAAGATGACTTGTGCTTAATAATTAAGACAGCATGAGGACTCGATAAGAAGCAGATTTGCCCTCTGCCAAAATAGAATTAACGAGCTATGGATCTTTTCGTTTCGAAACATTCGTTGTTTTTCTCTCGATTATCTCTCTGATACTGATTTTGTAATTCATATAGCACAGATTTAGATTGGTATCGACGCGGTCCTATGCGTTCGCGAATAACGTCGCGAATCTTGAAAAGTTTTAATTTGCGTAGAGCGCGCATTTATTCATGGAATTATACTGCGCGAGAGAAACGTAATTCGCCGAGGCGGCAGACGGTAGGTAGGTGCCTAAAGCGGTATTCGGGCGTTTCCGTTAATTACTAATAATATTCAGACACTCGCTGGAGAAAGAGAAGACGACAGGGTCCGGGGGGTAGGGTGGGGGGGGGCGGTATTGTAAAATGTACACGGAGCGAGGGTTGGCGAAACCGAGACGGAAGAAACGGGAGAGCAGCTCGCTCCGGCGCGCTGCATTTGCATAGGCAAACAGACGGCCGCGGGATCGCTATGGTTGGCAAGAAAAATGAATAAAATTATGAAAAAGAAGGGAAAATTTCGAGTGGAGATGCAGAAGAGAGCAGCGGAGGAGCGGGCAGGAGAGGAAGACCGGGACGGCCGCGCACTGTCAGTCGTCTGACAGCAAGGGGATGAAACGTGGCGGAAGAACGAGCACACGAGGGGCTTTGCTGTGCGATTTTCGCGCGAAGGGTGCAAATCGTCGGTGAGAAAATTCCGCGACTCCTTTTTCCCTCGATGTTCCTCACCACCCGTTGCCCTCGCGGACGAATCGTTTTCGTCTATGGATACGCCTGTTATCGCAAGAAAACTTGCACGTCGTGCACGAAAATTATTCGGATAGAATTAAATCGATTGACTGACGTCAATCTCACTATGTCGTTAGTCATAATATCAGTATCAATTGAGATATCGATCGAAAGAATAATAATTACATACCGAGAGAAAATGTCGAAGAAGAAAATTGCGAGACAAATGTTGTTGTTTACGACATTTTCTTCGACATTTATTAATTATAAAGAAAATTTAATTATGATGACGAAATATATATATATATCTGTAAAATATATCTTATTAATTATAAAAAAAGAAAATAAATTAAATGGCTCATTTGCAATTGAAATTTTATTTCGCCGTATTTAAATAAAAATTAATTTCAGTAAAATAAATGTATTTCTCCTAAATAAATGTTTAAGTATCTCTTCTCAATGTAACGTCATTTTAGAAATAAAAAAAGTCATCTCTGCTTTTTCCTACTTTCGCAGGAAGAGACACGCTAGTAATTAGAAGAGTTATTAACATTTAGAGTGACATAATCGCACCTACAACATGAATGGTAATACGATACAATAGGAATAATATAATATGCATATAATATAGGTAGATCCAATAGAAACAGTAAATAACGTAATATAGTACAATATGCATATATCTCTCTCTTTTAGAGATAACAGCAAAAATTAATATTTTCCTTAATGAATATTTCACGTAATAATATTTCATAAGCAGTATTTGCCAGACGTCGTGGATATTGACGTATTTACAGACTTTCATATTTCTAAAATAGAAAAAGTTCAGTTTCTTCGTAATAGACGATTAATATAAATAATAATTTTAAAACAAGCGCAATCTTCTTTAGCAAGAACGTTTAACCTTCCGCCTGCCTTTTCTCCTGCTTGCTTACTCGCGAGAGTTTTATAATAGAAAAAAAAAAAAAAAGAAGAAGAAGAAAATAAAAAAATAAATAAAAACGGAACAACGGTTTTGAGCATCGGATGACAATAATTAAGTCCATGTAAATCCATGTAAATGGTCAGAAACGCGCAGCGCGGGCAAACATGATTGAATCTACATCGGCGACGAGAGGCGAGTTATTGGATTTCCGATTAATTCTACGTAAACGTATGCTCCTCAACGGTTTTATTCGCGTGGACGGTCGGGCGCGAGCGGACTTGAACCCGGTCGCGCAATAAATGCCCGCCCCGTGACCAACAACTAGCGCAGCAACGTTGTTGTCCGGGAGAGGACCTTTTTTTTTTTTAAAATATTTTTAATAAAAATGAAATAAAAAAAGAGTTGACACAACGCCGGTTCGATATCTTGTTGCGGGTAAAATTTGTGTGGTGTAGGCAGGCAAAAGGTAGTTGGATTGTTGAGCAAGGTATTTGGGATTCGTACTTTAAGGGAAGTGAGAAGTGACAGAGAAAGAGAGGAGAGAAAGAGAGGAGAGAAAGAGAAAGGAAGAGAGGAGAGGGAGAGAGAAAGTGGAGGTAGAATGAGGGATAAAGGGGTAGAGAAGCACCATACGGGCGAGCCATTTAAACTTCTCACCCCCGAAACCACACGCTTGTCCGCATTCTGACTTATGCCAGGCATCGTTCACCCCGTCGTCAAGCACCCTTCCGTCTCCTCCTCTCCCGCCGCTTCGCCATCATCCTCCCTCTCGCCCTTGACACTCTCGCTATTATACGGGTTTGATACCCGCCACTTTAACCCTCCTCGATCTTTCGAATCGGCATGCGTCTTGATCTTCACGGAAAACGCGTCGATCTCCATGGATCAAATTGAATCTCGATGAGAGATCCTCGTCAATTTTATGAAAGAAGCGAAGACGAGCTACAGTTCCGTGTGACACTGCTCGATTTGACAAGCTGATTTAAAATCACATTTTTTTACTTCTTATACATTTCTCAATCAATATCTATGTTTCTACTGGTATTCTGACTGGATTCTTCGGGAAATTGATACATTTTTTTTGACACAACGCTCTAACGCAATAAAAGTTTTTAATTTCTCGCAAACATTACGTAGCAAAGTACAACGCGTTTACACGAAGATTGAATAATGAATTGGGAAATATACCGAAGCATA
>NW_017306018.1:2416584-2426372 GCF_001594115.1 Trachymyrmex septentrionalis | reverse complement strand
TTTTTAATTTCTCGCAAACATTACGTAGCAAAGTACAACGCGTTTACATGAAGATTGAATAATGAATTGGGAAATATACCGAAGCATATAGAGATCTCGTCGCGAGATAGAGCCGTCGCGCAAAATTCGCGTATTCATTTCGCGGTTTTGCAAATTTAGCGCGCGCGTCTACGAATTATCTGGGCTTCGAGCAAGGCGCCGCGTAAAAACGACATGAATAATTTTTCCAATGTTTTTACATGGTGCGCAGCAATTTCGCGCTTGTGAAATCGGCGTTTATCCCGCGTATATTTCACGCGATCTCCCCCTCGGGGATAGTCGGCAGAATATTACCCGTAATTAATGGACGAAACAAACACAAAGTGCGGATCAACACGGAGTTTTGATCGCGTTCTTTAAACCACGTCGCAGCGGATTCTGACTTTTCTCTGTGGCAATTTTCGAAAATATCAAACGGCCGACGCGCATCAAAATCCCCGCAAATATATGTATTCCACAGCATTAAGCGCGCGGATTTATAACGTCGGTTATTACGCAAATAATTGTAGACGACATAAATGACTTACGCGAAGGCCGCAATTTTCCATCGCGGTAACGCGATAACGATAATGAGAGCGCGGTCAAATTTTAATCGTGCAATTACGCGCGGATTCATACGTTTATTTCTACCCGCCGATGCGATTTTGCACACGCGTTATTTATTTTCCGCATTATATTTGCAACGATTTCGCGTGCAATCCGCGTCCATAGAAATGGATCGTCTCGGAAAAAGAATACAAGAAAAGTAAGAGTCATAATTAATTAGAATTATAATTTCATCAAGTATCAAATATTATATATCAGATTTTTATGGATTTCAATCATTCAATTAAAATAATAATGAGATAGCGGCTTAAAAATTATAATAAAGAAGAAAATAATAATGTCGAAACTCTTATTTCAAACCTCTGATTAATTTTTTTTTTTTTTTTGGAGATTTGTCAATTTTTATAATTTTTTTCGCAATAAAAAAAAAATATTTCGACTATTTCATATAACTAATTTTCTTCAGAGTTTGACATATAACCCCAAAATTTTGATCTTATAATGAAAATCTACAGAAATGTTGCGATATGAATTTGAATCGTATCTCTCTTTTTATCATATTAAATTATATTCTTCTTTATCCACGATACACATATTTCATTAAATCTATCAATTTGCTCTAAAATATTGTAATATTATAACATACATAATAAAATAGTAACATTATCGAGCAAGTAAAATGTGAAATAAGATGCAGCTCAATAATATCAATATTATTTACTGTCCATACGTGTTTCTATTTTCCGTTTGCTCTGAGCAGTGCAAAATTCGACGTGGATATTCGCAGTTGAAAATCCGCGATATGAATAGGTCCTCGTCGACGGGAGAGTGGGAGAGAACGACCGGATTACCCCCGACAGGAATATCATTTTATTTGATGTTGAACTCATTCCGGGATACATTTGTTATTAATTAATAAAAGCCAGTGGTTATCCCGCACAGAGCTATCGGATTTAAAGCAAACTCTCGACTCTGCCTCTTTCCCTCTCTTTCTCTCTCTCCCATTCTCCTCTTTCTCTCTCTTTCCATTTATCTGTCTCGCGGTAACCGAACTCTACTTCTGGTGCATGTGCAAGCGCAAACGTTGATTGACCCACGAATGATCGTCCGAACGCAAACGCAAACGGATACGGCTCAACCGCTCATTTTCCGTCCATACCGGAAAACGTGAATTTTCCCGAGACTAATTTCCAATCTCACTCCACTTTCCTCATTTCTTTCCGATCCTAATTTCAGACCTATGCGACCGACTCCTTTTTACACTCCTGTATTCAATAATTTATTATTGTTTCAGAAATTATTATTCATTATACGTCAATACAACAGAGAAGAAAGTTTAATTTTTATTTCACAGTAAAATTGAATAAACATTCAATGCAGCTAGAAAAATATGACAGATTGTCAAAATATTAAGGAATTTAACGTGTAAAGTTTTTCAGCTTAAACTCTCTGTTAATAAATAATACGCTGACACAACCATACTTTTTTAAATAGATATAAAATCTTGAAAGAGAGATGTGCAATCGCGATGAGTGACAAATAGAAAAGTATGAGCCGTGCGAACATGACAGGAGGATACATTAATATTTCATGTTTATTCGTATCAGCCGCTTTCACGAAGATTAACTACATTTGTATTTTATGTGTGCAAAGATACAATAATGCGCCGACCTTTCTGGCGGGCATATACGCCGGGCGAAATATCCGTTATATATTGGAAAAAAATATCATGACAATTTAGCGCCATGACGGCGATATGTTTTTTCTCGTTTTAACCCCGAATTTTTTTTGTTTCCTTTTTTTTTTGCCGATTTAACGTATTTCACACTTTGCAACAGCGAGGTTTAGACATCCCGCATGCCAATTTTGCCGATTATTATTTCGAGTATTTCGTCGAATATCAAATCTATGAATACCCGGAATATTCTCGACGAATATTCGCTATTATAGTTTATCATTATAATATAGCTACGGTAATATAACCACTTCTAAATGCAGTAGAGAATATTATAATCATGACATTACACGAATATTTGATAATTAAAGGATCATTTTGAACATTGTCAAAATTCATTTATCTATTTCATTTTATAGTCATTGCAAAAATGTACTTATCTAGATTTCAATCCAGCTTTGCAAAATTTTGAAGCAACGAAGAAAATCGTAAGACTTTTATTAGAAATTATTAATTACCAATAAATTTGTATTATAGTAACATCGAGAAATTAAAAAGTTACATACGGGTCTTGGTAATTTATCTAAATTCATATATCCTAATGCTCTCAATAAAGAATTATTTTATACAAAGAATAAAGATACTTTTCTTGAAACACCGAAACATATTCGACACGTAAAAGCAACTTGTTCATCGGAGAATTGAGTTAAAAAGAGATGATCGAGATTTCTTTCGATAGATTTCGCTTCCAAACAAACAAAAAATGGAAGAAAAGATAAATAAATTCTACGCGATGAACGAAGCCAGTTACAGGTAACAACCGAATCAATCTTACAATCTATCTCAAACGAATTCCATTTCCGCGGACTCGCGCGCGATTGCGGCTCGCTCGCTCGGCGCGTTCGTCGCAATCGCATTAAAAATCCCACCGTTAAATGGCGAACGACGTAACGTCGTTACAAGGTTTTCCATACGGTGGCGGAATATCGAAATCGCGTTTTGGAGCGTTGCGGCCGGCGATTGATACGCGCGGCGAATGAAGTAAAAAAAAAAATCACCCAACATCCACACAGAGTGAGAGAGAGAGAGGAAGAGAAAGGAAAGAGAAAGAGAGAGAGAGGAACAGATCGCTTCGTCGACACGGGACACGTCCGTAGAATCCGAAAGGGACGACGAAAGCGGCACGTACAGGCATATCCGTACACGCAACTCGCATCGGTCCATAACCGTTTCGGAATAACGTTGTCAATTGAAATATCCGTCCGGTGCGGCCGCTGCGGCTGTAATTTAACCCCACGCTGGATTATATTTCGACGAAAGCTTTTGCCGAAAGTATCGAGCGCGAGCGTGAGCGTGAACCAGCACCGTCACACCTGCCCTCCGGCTAGGTGCGAATTTCGAATGTCGAAAATCTGATACACGCGGGCGCGCGTCATCGCGGATAATATCGAGACCGTTGACGGCGACGGCGACTGTCGGAAGAGTCATGATTCCGGTGTGCGTCGCATCAAAGCGGAAAATTCGAGCCGGGTCCTGATACGCGTGACACTCGGGGCGATCATGCGATCGCTGATATTTATTGCGCGCGAAAACGCGGATAATGATGGGCCATGGATGTAGAGAATCCGTGAACAAGAGTCGGAACAAGAGAGAGAATGGATTAACTCTTGTTGAGAAAAGATATTTTCCAATTACATGTAGTCGAGAATGATTTAATATTTTATTATAAGAGATGTATGAATTTAAGATTGGATGTCGTGATGGGATATTTTTGAAAAAAAAAAAAATATATATATATATATATAAATTTGGAAACACGTTAACCGAAAATTGCAGTAAAAACCAAAATGTAATTAAAAGAATTTTAAAAGGCTACATAAATATTAAAGCTTATGCGTTTCGCGGGTTTTCTCCGTGTCCAGATCCATTCTTGGAATGCCAAAGTTTCGTGGACCTTGCAGTCCACTTCATCAGGGTGAGAAGCAGCCTGATACTGTATGCCAAAGGTGATCGATCGAACAGGAAATCGGACAAACAGTAATTATCCGCCACACAATCTCCAATCATTTCTTCTAATCGGGCAACGAAAGCGCACTTTCATCTTTACGATCCCCCAGCTTCTTTCGATCCCTTTTCCTATCGCTAATTAATTGCGAGGCAGAGCACAAATTTGAATCGATCGTCGATCGAAACGTTTATCATATATATATATATATAGGAATCATTTGCATTTTGGATGCAGACGCGTATCGCTGCAAACCGTTTTCAAAGTGCGCTGCAGCCGTCGATTGATTACTGTTAATAATTACGGCATAGTATTCGGTGATCACATCTGTTCTCGGCAGTATAATTCGATTATTAGCCCTTCCAGGGTTTCCTTGTGCTATTGTATGAAGTATCAGGCTGCTCCTCGCCCTGATAAAGTGGACTGCAAAGCCCACGAAACATTGGCATTCCAAGAATGGATCTGGACACGGAGAAAACTCGCGAAACGTATAATCTTTATATAAAAAGCACCCGTGGAAGCCTCAAGAATATTATTAAAAGATATTACAATGTGATTGCTTGTGCAAAAATATTCCACTTTATTATACTTTTAGATGTTAGATACTATTCCCTAATTTTTGCTTACACTAATTTCAAAATATATTATTTTAATACATTGTGTAATTACAATAAAATAGTTCATGTATATAAAACAACAAATTTTGTTGTATTTTGTGGTATTTTAGTTCCGAGTTTGTATGCTTTATCTATTTATGAATTAACTCTCAATGTCTAAAAATAGAACGGACTAATCCATTCTGTGGTATATCACTCGAAAGCTGAAACTATTTTCGGTGATTCGGGGAACAAAAGTTATGTGACAAGATTTTCGGAAAATGAGAGAAATGTGAATACGACTTTGTCCATTAATCGAGCAAAGCACGACACTTGGCTTAGAAAAACTAAAAATTTATATATCGTTTAAAACAAATCTAACTTAGGAAATAATGGATGCACATCAAAATTGAAATCAATACTACAGCAACGAAACAGTTATAAATCATTTTGAATTAACTGATTATAAACGCCAGTATTAGAAATAATATTTCTACACTAGTCACTTTATTTCTAAAAAAAAAAAAACTGACATTTGTTCGCACATCGATTAATTTTATAATTTAAAAATTTATTTTAAAACTGTTAAAAACACAGATATCTCTTGAAAAAAATCATTTCCATGTAAAAAAATATATAATAAATTTCCTTGCCAAAATTTGATGCACATAAAGTGCCTAGTGCTTATAAATATCCTTCATTGCTGTATTCGAATCATTTAAAATCGAATTATATTGTATATAATAATGCGTATTGCCACGTAACAATTTGCGACATAAAATTGAGAATGAACGAGTGCTATTCCCTCGCATTCAATCGTTGCCATTCGCATCGTCCTACATTTCTCCGGAGAATCTTTTGGTCGCTCTTCTGACGTTACGAGCGTATCTCGTAAAACCTTGTAAAAGCGAGAGAAAAAATGGAAAGAGGCATCGAAAGCTCTCGTAAGGGTACCATGAGTGCCACGAGAGCGTCGCGAGGGTTGGTTGCATCCTATCGAGGATGAGATCACGGAGTTTGCATAGCGATGTACAACGCGAGAAGCCCCACTGGGTGGATAGAACGGGGAAGAGGAGACGAGTAGGGGTTGCTCGTGTGGATAGATGCTGCTCGTAAAAGCGAGAAACGAGCCGACAAATACAAATTTCTCGTCTTTTTCCGGCTGCCGGGTTACGGGGAGGGGGTGGGGGTGTTAAGCTGCCTTTACGCGGCGCATTTTAAACCTCTTTGCATATTCTCGCTTCTCACGTGAGAGCGTGATAGAGAGCACAGTTTCCCGATCGTTCGCGCGGAAGTATTTCCAAGTAATCGCTTTTGGGATTTTGTAATCTCAATATATGTAAACATAGAACAAAGTTAAGATAAATTAAACAAAATATATAATGTATCGATGAAAATTATACTTGTATAAAATTTCAGTGCCAATCTTAAAATGCAGATCTACAATTTTCTCCTTTATCTTAAAAGAAACGCTGAATAAAAAAAAAATCAAAGTTACACTTTGAGTTCGATTGAAAGTAGATAAACTAAACTTTAGCATAGCCAGCGTAAACGATAGTTATCCGCACTTTTAATATTCAATAGTAATTATTTTTCCCTGAAATTCTTCGGTACGGAAAAAAAAGAAATAAATCGTAAAATAGAGAGATATGCAAGATGCTTCGTATGTACATATATAGACCGGTGAAATTCGACGGCGGTTTTCTTGACAAAAAGCAACGGAAATATTTTCCAAAACAACACCGACCGATCGTATTGTAATCCAGATATTACATGCGCGTTATATTTTCATTTTTATTCGGCCACAGGGTGAGAAGCCGCGCGTGCTCTTTCGCATTGCCAGCTCGCCCGCCGGGCGAATGTAAAATTCGGTCGCGGAACACGTGCTGCCTTTTTCCACCTCGTGACGCGAGCGATATGACGTAGCCCCACTGAGAGGATTATTTCTCCATGAAAAATTGATAGGCGCCGTATTAATCGTATGCCCGTATACGCAGCCATTGCGCAACGATTCGTTCTCGCAAGCGCTAAAAGACGCGAGTGTACACCCCTGTTACCGAAATTACGAGGACGACACATTAACCAGCCCTTCAATCGAAAAAAGAAAGAAAAAAAAAACCCAGTGACGAACCAGTAGGCGAAAAATCAACCATTACGAGAGCAACGCAGCAAACGAAATTAAAATTATATTTGCGCGCTGAGAACGATGCAAATCTCGTTCCGTGCGAATTACAACTAGAAGTAGCTAAATTTGAAAAATCTATTCAATAGATCCTTATAACAATTCGTTTATGTCGACATTGTACAATCACTGGTTGCATTGTTACATCCGTTCTGCGAGGGAGTATTAGTACTTTCCCATCATTATCTTCTTCTTTTCGCGTATTCGGTTTGAAAAAAAAAAAAAAACCAGACATTTGGAATATTTGCTTCGTATTATAGTTATTCAGTTTTTATTTCTCAGCGTTATTTTCTATTAAGCTTTTTTATATCCTAGTTGGAGAACTGTAGCATTAGAATATGTACTATTAAAAAGTAATATTAAAAAAAAAAACATGCAATACTTCAGTAACAAATAACTTATATTATGCTTCATGTAATAGCAGTATAAAATATTTTTAAGTTAATATAATGAATAGCACAAAACATTACATTTTGATGAAATGTTATGGAAGTATCAATAAGATATAAATGACGTATGTATGCCGTTCACAAATATAAAATTATAAAGGCTACATTAAGATCATATCACATCCCGCGAACGGGGGAAAAAAAAGAGATAATAAATAATTGATATTATAAAAATACCGATGTTTATTTTATACGTTGTAATAAATGTTTC
The DNA here is from genome assembly GCF_001594115.1 of Trachymyrmex septentrionalis. Classification (NCBI taxonomy): domain Eukaryota; kingdom Metazoa; phylum Arthropoda; class Insecta; order Hymenoptera; family Formicidae; genus Trachymyrmex; species Trachymyrmex septentrionalis. The sequence continues at coordinate 2,418,669 of NW_017306018.1, read as the reverse complement.
AGAGTGATTTGATGTAAATGAAACATCAAGCTTTGTGCGATAACGGAGATACGTAATTTTTTTTGCGGTGAAAAATACTGTGTATCGCACAGAGTAATAAATAGTACATAACTTTTTTTCAGGCAACGTATGAAAGTCCATCGGCGCATTAAACATTTTTGATTCATTGTACTTTTACAATATTGTTATCAACACCGTCACCGTCATACGCAATTTTAGCGAAAGTCCTAATTCTTTCCTTCTATTTTGTACACATTTAATATATTGTATTATGCGGCGAATGTTAATAATTTACATGGAAAAAAGTTGGTAACTGTGTTGAAAATGATACAATTGAAAAAGTAATCGAATATTTCGCGGCAAAATTTTGAACGCAAGGAACGTTCATTATATGCAACAAAATTTATTTTCATCATCACTATAGAGAAATCTCGGCTAATGATTCCCCTTTTACGCGCGCACACGCATACGCGCACATACGTATTTCCACCGTTAATATTTTATTTTAATAGACGCGAAATGGAAAAATGAATGGCTTAAACATTAAACTCATACGATATTCAACATCACTATTGGTTATTACATTGAACGTAATTACGACATTATATTATTAATTATCACGTTAAATGCATCGCCCGCGAACAATCGTTATTGTTTTTGCTTCTCGTAACATTCAATGTTTATCGTGTTACCGGATGAATTCATTTCCGTCGACGATTTCCGGATGGGCGGGAAAAATGCAGAATGCATCCCCCGGATCCAAAAATGCAAAAACTTTCCTGTATTATGTCATTTATATATATATATATATATATATATATATATATGTGTGTGTGTGTGTGTGTATATTGTTATTGTCATTAACGCAATTTTAATTAATTTTAAATTATTGTGTATAATAAATTTTTTTTTAATTTTATTACGAAAACAACAAGTTCTCACTCCATCATTATATTGCATTAAGGATGCAAATTGTAAATATGACAGCAAGAGGGATATCTTGAGAATCCTTTGCAAAGATTACGAGATTACTATCGCAGACGTTGTCTTAAAAATGTATTATTCGGTATTTCTAGTATCCTGCTAATCTAGGGGGACCAGCCGTGTCGTGCCTGAATGCTTCAATACTAAAATCGACATTCGAGGTAAACTGCCAGGGAATGGCGCGTTATCATCAGGTGTTACCTGGCCGGCCATTAGCGACAAATTGACAGGCAAACACGGAATTGATTTTAGCACCGCAAAACTCGGTTTCCGCGGTGTCTCGCCACTCACACTTAACCGTTCGCCGATCGTTCGATTTCCGCGAGCTTTCGGGGAGAGCGTACGACGTAATAAATCGATGTAAACGCCGATGAGGCTGAAGAGGAGAGAAATCCCGCGATTGAAAACCATCGAGACGGTTTAGTTACGTAAATTAGAATGAGAGAGAAAGAGAAAATGTGTTTTGGCGAGAAATTCACGGATTATAAAGTGACCAGAAAATCAAATTGGAAGACAAAAACACAAAGTAGAGTGATCAATTTAATTGTAACGTAATTAATTAAAGACATTTTTTTACATACATAATATATACAAAACTGTATATATTAATCGTAACATGTATCAATATACAATATTAATCATAATAATTATTTATTATAAAAAATTCCCATTAAAAAAAATTTAGATTTGTAATCGAAATATAATGATGAAGTAACTCGCAGCGAAATACGCTTTTAATACAACTCTTACGTCGTTCTACGCCTCTAAGAAAGATCGCGAAAATCGCAAGATCCCTTCAGAAGCGGACGAGGCACAATGGCCGAATGATTTACGCGGATATAAATACACCGATTGTCGCGCGATACCTTCCTATTTTCCTTTTCCTCTTTTTTTTTTTTCTTCTTCTTCGAGCCGGTCACGGATACTCCGCACTGGCGGTTACAAAGAAACAGGGTGGCCCTTGCGGGAAGACGCAATATCACCCCGTTATGACAGCCTCGTATTTTAGTAAGGTGCCGCTTCGGGGGTGAAGAGCGGCGCGCGTCCCATTGGCCACCCCGGCGTATCGCGTAACGCCGGTCTCTCTCTCTCTCTCTCTCT
>NW_017306018.1:2413912-2416425 GCF_001594115.1 Trachymyrmex septentrionalis | reverse complement strand
CCCCCCCCTGAAACTGGTTTTTATGGTGGAATTCTTCTAATTTGTGAGTGCCCACCCCTGACGAACGAGCATCCGCCGCCGATGCACACGACGTTTAATGCGTCGCCGCAATTACGGAAATCGCCCTGGCGAAATGTGCATCGATTAGCTCCTACCGGGCGGATATCACAAACGCCCTTTGTGTCCGCGATAACGATAGGAAAGAGGGTGGTGACTCTCCGACTGCGCCGAGAGTGTTGTTGGATTTATAGCATGTCGTTGAAATCTATGTGATCGAAACAGAGAGCCGTCGACAAAAAAAAAGTCAAGATTATCCTTATTATAAATCCTTAATTATTAATTAAGAATGTCGATTGCATTAAACGCAGCTATTCTAATTTTTAAACATATATATAACGTAACGTTTAATAATTTCGAAATCCATCAATTGCAGACGTAAATAAAAATATATGTTAACGACTAGAGAGCTCTCGTAAATCTTTGGAATAGAATCTATTTCTAAAGACTGACAACAAACAGTGACAATGAAACCATTGTTGAAAATAAACGGCTGAATTATCCAATTTTTAAGACTTTTCATTCTTTAAGTTAGACCCAACTCCAAAGATTTGAGAGAGTACGCTGCGACAGAATATTAGTAATCGCGAGCTCCAATTCGGGGACATCTTTCTGATTACAGCAGTAAGGAATAAACCCAGCATTCCGGTTAGCAGTCGTGTTACTAGTATTATCAGGCTGGAATGCCGGCGTAATAAATGGTCGAATCATCCTCCCACCCTAACAATATGGCGCAAACAATCCTCGACCGCGATTCACCCTTATATTGTTGCCCGAACAAAGAGTCTCGCCACGGCCGACTTGCGCTATGCGCTTTATATCAACCAGCCATCCCTGATACTACCCCCCCTCCCCTCCCCTTCGCGCGACTACACGCACCCAAAAGTCGCTGTATATACGTGATCTCTCAGAAAGGGATCGCCAACATCATTTTTGCACACAATTTTTATACTTTCCTTATTTAGAGACACTGGAATACTTTTCAAAATATTCAATGACATAATAACAATAATAAACGATCAATAAATTTTTCATCTTGAATAATCTAATAACTGTAATTATTTTCAGAGATAATTATATAATTATCTTTTCACGTATTACGTATTATGCGAGGAAAAAATACTTACGTCCTCATTGTCTCTACCAATCAATCGATAATACATTAATAATTTCGACATAACTTTATCAGAATAATTTTCTAAAGCGTGTATATGTTATACATTACGTGCTGTCATCCTAGAAATTTTTCAACAACGATTAATCCGAACATCGAAGGTAGCGAAACGCCGCTTATACGAGGACTACGCACAGCAAGCATGAAGTACCGTCGTAGCTGTCGCGTGGGAGGCCGCTTTATATCGCTTTACCGTCAGATTAATAAGCCGCACGCACGGCCGGACCGGCAGCAGCGACACACACGCTCGCACGCACGCACGGCGCGTACATCACGCGGGTTCGCGCGTGCACGCACGCACGCACGCACGCACGCACACCTCGGGGGGGGGGGGAAAAAACCGGGTACGGTGGAAAGCCCTTACTATTTATTTTATTTGGCTTATTCGTTTCCGCCAGCGGCGTTACATCGCCGTTTGCGGGAATTCAATCTACGCGAGCGCGTGTGAGCGCAGGGACGGTTGCTGCTCGATATTTCGCCCCGTACGCGTGTCGTACGTACAGCGAAAGCATTTCTATCGGGATATCAAACCTCAACGATCGTGGTAGAATCGTAATAAAAATCGTACCTGTTACGATCGATCCAATTACAGAATATCTACATTGACGAATTGAAAATTGGTGCGTTAACTTTACACAAGACTGTCACTAAAGTCCCAATCGTCTTCGATTCAATCGTATCTTATCGTAGAATATGTGTGTGTGTGTGTGTGTGTGTGTGTGTGTGTGTGTGTGTGTGTGTGTGTGTGTGTGTGTGTGTGTGTGTGTGTGTGTGTAGAGGGGTAAAAGTAATAGGGGTGTAAGTTACTTTTCGAACCTGTACACTTGAGATCGTTCGTGCAGTCTGAAGTAAATAAACGTTAAAAGAAACCTTTTGTTTCTCGAAATGATAATTATGTAACTTACACCACGATGGCTTTCACCCTCTTCGTATATTCTTCGATAAAATTGATTAATCAATGTTACAAGTTAAATGCGTTCGCGTTGAATGAAATTGGCATTGAAAAAAAAAAAAGTACATATTGAATGTTTCATTCGCACGAGAGAATGAAAATTGAAGCTGTCCAGCGTTCTATATAGAACCGTTCTGAATTGCGTTTCAAGATATCCCGGATAAAGCGGGCCTATAAAATGATCTCATCTACTCGGGGTACGGTGTGCTCTTTTGAACACTATCCACCCCTGAACGTCGTGTGTACGCACGGACTGAAAACGGACGACGGGGTGTGCAAACGGACGAACGAGCGGCCGGCCCTCTCCAGAGGGGTGTGCGTGCCACCCCC
>NW_017306018.1:2408853-2413768 GCF_001594115.1 Trachymyrmex septentrionalis | reverse complement strand
GCCTTCGCGCGGCAGGTAACGCGCGGGGGTGATTGTGGAGAGAGCGCGGGGGGGGAGTGGCGAGCGGACGTTTGTCATCACGCGGTTTGCACGGCTACATAATATCTCAGGGTTACAGCGGGTTGTTGCTTCTCGTGTCGCCGTAGTCGACTACAAATAGCGCCTAGTGGTTTAATAAAAAAAAAAAAAAAAAAAGAAAGAAAAAGAAAAAAAAATGAAAGGGATGTGGAGAGAAGTTATGAAGCGGTGGGAAAAACGGTGACACGGGGATATGCGTCATGTTATGCCTGGGGTGCGGATAAATCTCGAAGAGTTTCACTTCTGGTTACGTCGACGCGAGATATTATTTCCAAGTTCCTCTGGGTCGAAAGAAAAAGATACGACGATCGCGAATTGCATTATTTACAACGGACTTGAAGCTTGATATAATAATCGTTGACAATGGTATCTAATCAATGAATAATAGTATATAATTTTCAAGTTTTCGTACTTGTATGAATATTATAAAAATTAGAAAGAGCGACACGATACCTTGATCCCTTTTGAATTCTATAATGAGATAACGCGACAGTGTAATAAGAAAAAAGAAATACTGTAATTAGAAAAACCCTCGACATAAAAAAAATCATTAACGTTAATTTTGTCTTCTACATATTTTAGAATTCATGCAATAATGGTTCAGATTGTAAAAGCCATGAAGAAACATAGGGACGCTTATCCCGGTAGCGGGATAGTAGGAATTCAGTCGGTCGAGATTGGCTCGTAAATACGATGAAACAAACGACACATGATTTTTTTCGTCAGCCGGGAGATTATCGATAACGAAGCGACAGTCGAGATCAATGCTTGGTGAAAATGTCGACGGCGCGATAGCGTTAAACGGACCCATCCGCGCGAGCTGCTCGTCGTAGGAGCGCCGCTGTAAACCGATTGTCAAAAAGGGATGGCGACCGAAAAGCGCAGCCAGAAAAGTAAATCCAGGCGGATCTTCGTGGCCGCTGTTGTATCGCGTTATCGTTAACGAAAATCTGAAGGAAGATGACAATGCCGTGTGTACCGAAAAAACTGCTCGCTGGATGGTGTGGGCGGCACAACAGTAAATGCAGTAATTTAAATTCGTTCAACATGTCGAATAATCCGATGGCCAGGTCTAGAAAAATTATTTAAACCAAAAAATACAATAAATGTATGTAATAAAATGATATCGATGTTTACAAATAATATCAGAATAGTAATTTGCGTTAACGCGATACCCCTCGTTAGTTTCATTTCTAATTTATGTAATAAAATTTTCTTCTCTTTGCAAGAGCAAAAAAAGCTGTATAAGATAAATTTACACACAATATATACAAAGGATTTATAATATATCTCGTGCAAATATAACAATTAATATTTCAGAAGAACTTCGAATAAGAATACAACTGAGAAGATCAATTTTTGTAAGATTGACTGATCACACACAATCGAGCAGAAAATTTCATCTCCCCCTGCCCCTACCCCTGGAAACCCGCGCCCGCCGTGAACTGACGAACAGTCGAGAGGGATCGGGCGGAAAAAAACGGCGGCGAGGAAACTAAATCAGTGAAAATCCCCCGGTAGTGCCGTACATACGCGCTCGCGGATTTAAATGCGCGCTCGCGGCCGTGTTTCTGCGTTATCACTTCGAAAATCTCTAAACAGCTCTCATCGCCCCCCAGCCGTTGGCGCAACGGCCGCCCCTATCCGTCAGCGCTATCTTGTCGCCTTGCGCGGGGGTTGAGAGCGTCGGTACGACGTCGGGGGCTGTTTCGCCTTTATCCCTTCGCCATCCCAGCTGTCCGTGTCCGTGTCCCTCCCAGAGATTTTCAAGAAAATCGGTGAAAATTTAAAGCGTCCGTCGCGCTGGGGTGGCCTTCGTGACGAGGGGCTAACCCCGGAGGGGAGACGAAAAACGGGTGTCGGTCGCGCGCGCGCGCGCGCGCGCACGGAGGGTGCGCGCCGGAGGGATGCTCTTCCGTTATCGGCTGGTGCTTATCGTGTGTGAGGGGCTTACACGCGGATCGCGCGCCCGACAACCGCCACCCGATGTGGTTTGCACACACGAATCCGCTAGATATACTCTCTCGCCCGACCACGCCGCGAGCTAACCCTCGGCGCTCTCTCGCCCCCCCCCTCCCCCCGGGGGGGGGGGAAGGGGGAGAGGGAGAGGGGAGGCTGGTTGGCCGACCCGCGTTACGAGCCGACCGACAAATAGGTAGTAACACGTCGCGATTATACCGCGTTTACACCGGCGTTCATCAGCGCCGAAAGATGACGTACGTTTTACGCAAAACGGGTGTGCGACAAAGCCGCGCGCAGTTTGCCACCGTTTGTAGCGACATGACGGTCGATTTAATTGTACGCGGGATGTATCGACACAGCCGCGTGTGCGTTCTCTGATGGAGATTAAAAAATTTATTTTCGATTCATCCATATGACGTGTATACTTTTTATTAGACACATTGTAAAAAACTTTTTTTTTTTTCCTTCCAGGCGTATAAAAAGAAACGCGAGATTGTAGAGGATTAAAAGAAATTTGTACAATTCTAAAATAATTTTACACGTAAATGGAATCTCACTGCGGGAAGAACGGTTTTGCTAAGGTATCTCGACAAATTTAGCTAGATACAAATCTGAAATTTTTCGTTTGCGTTATTAAAATAATAGGACGCTCACGTTTGTCGTTAGAGTGCTTCATCATACTTGAGAGCTACGTAAATACCTCTTCAAGGTTCGACAAGATTATTTTCCAGATCAGTATCCTACTTAAATGTTTAGATTCGTCAGCAAAATTATTTCTTCCATGTAAGATTTTGTGCGTCTGCATAAAAATGATTAAACTCTTATAATTTTCAATCTTTCGTTCGCCAAATTTCTTTTTATAATTAATATAATTCTTTTTTCTAATACCAGTATAATAATATTCAATTGTTCAGTAAATAAAATACTAAAAATGTAGTTGATCGCGAATTAAATTCAACTCTAGCGAGACTCCGAAAGAAATATTTCCCGTTAGCTTAGTTAAGTTTCTTATCTCTTTATTCCTTTTCTCCTCGACATTCAAGGGTTGAAAACGACGTAAGGCTATGTACAAAGTATCGGAGCCCTAAGGTTCGCGGCGTGTCACAGAATATTTAATTAGTTTTTCCAGCGCTCGCCCGCGCCCATAAATGTTAATTGCAGATGAAGTGGCAATAAGAAGCTGTTCTCTCTCTTTCTCTTACTTTCTTACCGTCTCACTCAGGTCGAGCCCTTCTTTGCCCGCTTTAATTCTTACGGCGCGTAACGAGCAGCCGTGAACGTTATCCCGACAGCAAAAGCCACGATAGACACATTCTTCCCTCGTTACGACTCCGCTGACATTTCAACGCGCTTTCACCCCGCTATTAAATGTAAATCATCGCCGATGATATTATTCGAACGCCTTGACGAAGAAGGTAACGGCAACGAGATAGATACTTAAACTTAACACATGTAACGAGTCTTCCTAGCCTTCCTACGATGTTAAGAGTTAAAATGCACAATTGTACGTAGGATATTTATGACGTACGATACACATTACGATCAAACTGCAATCGATTAATCTTTAGAATTACAACATTTAACTCTCTTTTGTCTTCCACAATTTTAATTTGCAAAACAGAGTTCTTAGTTGAAAATAAATTCAACATTTACGTTTAATTTTTTAACTTTCAAGCTATTGAACTGATACAAAGTCTAGCATGTAACAAGTACGAAAAATTATCATATTAAATAACATGAAGCGGATAAATATAAATTTGAAAACAATTCTGATTAAAATCTATTCTTTAAAAATTTAATATACGATCGTTCCAGTATTTCTCTTGAAAGATCAAGCTCCTTTCATTTTGGAGGGTATCTGTCTGTCTGTCTCTCTCTCTCTCTCTCTCTCTCCCGATAGTTGAGATCGTCCACCGAGAAAAACCGTTTGAAGCTGCGACAACGAAGCAAGAACGGAGCGACAGAGCGGCGGGAGAAAAATCAGTGGCGATACAGCGGGTGACGCGTTAGGAAAAGGCGGCATTTGCTCTAGGGAGGGGAGGAGGGGGTAGTCGGTGGTGGCCGGCCCGAAACGAGGGGTCGCGCCACCAAAGGCGGAAAGAACGGAATTTAATTAAGTAAAATTACTGTCGCACGGAGAGGCGAGAAGCTTCTCTCCGTGGGTGGAGGCCGACTGGAAAAAAATGGTGATGCAAGACGTCACGCGGAGGATAAGGGGGGGCGGGGGGACTCGCATAATGATCTCATCCCCCGATAAAAACGGAGTAATAGAAAGTAAACGAATTCGCGCGACCGGCAACTTCCTCTCGCTCCTCGCGATTAAATGCATGCTTAGAATACCATAGCGGAAATATTTACATGACTGGATAATTCCGGTTTTCGAACGATCTGCCTGGTCTTAATTAATCCTCAATTATCTTGGACAAGCGAAGCGATATTATCGTGTTAAACACTATCGCGTTCGATATACTGGAAATGCTTTATATCATAATATTGAAGACACTTGGGTTACGTACAATACATTTAGATCGAGAAGTTATGAGTTTATCTACAATAAAAAAAAAAAAAATGTTGGAAAAATAGCCTCATATGCGGCATTTTGTATCTTTCATGAAAGTGTAACTAGAAATTATTGTGTATAGATCCTATATAGAGCGGATCTCTCTTCGTTCGTGTACTTCTTCAAGAAGCCACGCAATCACGTGAAACGACCATTTACGCCCCGTTTATGAAAAATAATATCTCTGTTGTCGCACGAGCGAATTCCTGCTAGCCATTTCTACCGAAACGATCGTGAAGATCGAGACGGACGTTGTTGCCCTAGATCTCAATTTTGCCTCTTCTCTTCGAGATTATATATATTTTACACGATATA
>NW_017306018.1:2403704-2408753 GCF_001594115.1 Trachymyrmex septentrionalis | reverse complement strand
CCTAGATCTCAATTTTGCCTCTTCTCTTCGAGATTATATATATTTTACTCGATATAAAGATACATCCACTCGTAAAGACATGTTAAAATCTCTTTCATTTTTTAAATTTCTTATTCGGCTCTTTAATAAAAAAACAACGTGACACATAATAGAATGAAATACTTACGTAATCATAAATCGCAGTCATATTTCAATCAAGCGGTCTTTAATAAATCGATCGATATAATAACTACAGCAAAAAATTCTCAAAAAAGAAAAAAAATGTATTAAAATTTTATTCGGTTCTCATTTTTTCCTTTAAATCTTAAGCGGATAAAAAAAATATTAATCTCTTCCTAATTTGCAAATCCTTCCTTCCGAAAAAAATCGCCTTTGTTCAAAATGTACAAACTTCCATCGAACCCCACCGCAATCCCCTACGCAAAAGCACATTTCAATATCCGGCCTACTTCAACCTCTTCGTCGAGAATACGCGTTTCAATATCCATTTCCTGTAGAGTGAATTATTTTTTTTTTCTTTTTTGGAACTCGTTATCAGGTATATCGGTCCGGATAAAACGCGTATGCACCGAGCGCATCTCCGTTGCGGTCCGTATAACAACGTGTTTTTTGTTGCATGTCTGCCGGTATTGTGTCGGTACTGACCCACTTAGCGCGCTTTACCCCTATCTCTCTACCGGGGTTCTCCTCTCTTTTGAAAAAAAAAAAAAAAAAGAGAGATCCATTGGCCCGCGCTTTTCCATTTTCCTGTCCCCGCACTTCGGCAGTTATTGCTTATTTGGAAATCCAAAGAGTCCCAGCATTGAATTGATTTATCGCGATGGTTATTTATGAAAAGCGATTATTCGTCCGGCGATGCTCGACTTTTATCACCAGGCTGTCCTCCTCCTCCTCCTCCTCCTCCTCCTCCTCTTCCTCCTCCCCCCCCCCCGTTTCTCTCTCCCTCCTTCCACTCCTCCCTTACTCTTTGTTTCCTATTTTCTCCAATTTTTCATTAAGGATATATCAGTTTTTCTTAAATTGATTTGTATAGGTCTTGATTTATTACATCATGAATAATTAAACACATAAATTATTTGTTTGCGAATAAAAAAATACATGTATACATATAAAATATATGAAAAGGAGAGGAAAGTTGGAAATTTAGTAGGAAAGATGTGTAGGATAAGAATACAGAAAATTGATTTGGCTCTGATCTCACTTCAGACAGATTTCATTCGCTAGAGCGAGTCACGTCGCTCTTCGTTCACATCACGATTCGTCACGCTGACTCACGAAAGAGCTAATTAATCCGTAGTAAAAGACCAGGGGATACAAAAAGGAAAGGGCAACTTTCGCGATGTCCATCTGGCTCTTGCTCATCGTCGTCACCTTCGTCCGATTAAACGAATCGAGATATCGCCTCGTGATGCGATTACAAGTCCACCGTCACATCCCCGTTACACGCGTTATCGATCGGAACGGTGTCACGCGTATCCTTCCGGATGGCAAAGCGTTTTGCCCCTGTCGCCGGGAATTAACGTCACCTCTCTGCCCTCAGACGTCAGGGATGGGCAAAAAAAGTTTTCGTTTCTCCCTGATTTTCTGGAATGAGACGCGCGCCGAAAAGATTTTAACGCCAGCGTAAAGCGGACGTCATTTAAGCCAGAATAATCTCGTTAGTATTATTACGTAACAATGTAAACAAATAAATTAAACACAACAAAGACTGCATTCTCTCTAACAGCAGTGATTTGCTGAAAATTTTCAGAGTAATATAATACGTATTGTTAAGACGCAATAAAGGAAACAATTCACTGAAAATATAATAAATGCAAGCATCAGTAATATCAGATCACTTATCGCTCAAAGATATACTTTCGGGAATGAATTGTGTGTCTCGGGAATAAAATCGAGTATAAGACGTGAGAAAAAGTAGCAGCTTGATATTTTAATAAAGAATATTACGAGGCGTCGCTCACTTACTTAGTCACACCGAGCGATTACGATAAATTAACAGCAGCTTATTTCCTTCCAAGAGAATATCCAGGAGATCTTCGCCGCCCCCGTTTCCTTCATCCACGATCTTTCTTACGGTCTTTAATTACCGATTTAATTAGTTGGACGATACTCTATCGCGGGATTGTCAATTAACTGATTTTAATTTCAATTCGCGAGCTCCAGGCTTAATCTCGACATTTACATGACATTGCTCGGGTAATTAATATATTATAACAAACACATCCCTTCGTAAGAATAAAATTCTATCTTAAGAAATCAAATTAATGGAGATGTTTTCCATAGCTAAGACATTAAATACGCGCAGCGATTAATTTCGTTATATAATAAAAAAATGTCAAATAGTAAAATCTCGTGTTGAAAATTGTATTTAATTAGAGAATACGGCGATTATGTTCGTTTATAAAATATAATACTTGCGACTGAGCTTTAAATGAGCGAACAATATGCACAAGAGCATCTAAAAAGCGCCGTCTAAAATATGCTGAAATGATGCATATATTATGCATCCCGCGATAAAATATGAATTTATGCACGCGTTGAGGTGGCCCGGCAATTCCGGCGAACGCTCATGTTTCTGTTTTCTTGACGTAACACATGGTTTCTCTGCTTGTCCTGGATTTTCGCAATACAATGTGGTTTGAAGAAATAACCGCGAAATGCGTTTCAATTCGTAAATGTATATCACGTTTTATCAATATTTTTTATGTTTACTATTACAATCAACAATATTAAATAATTCAAATATAAATTACATTTTAAAACGCAATCAGTAAATTTTATTTTCGTAATTTTTATTACAAATTATGTAAATGTAATACAATTCAATACATATTCAGGTATAATTCTTTCATGCGAATTGCACCATATTTTATGTAATTTGTAACTATATTGAATATTCTAGAGCTCGTTTTTCCGAACTTCCCTCAAATTTGTTTAAAAAATTAAAATTTCTTAAGAAAACATTTTACGCATTAAAAATGTTATTTAAGCTTTGAATATCAATTTGTTGTGCTATATTATGTGAATAATATAATATGTATAATACAAAAAATACTTTCGTCCACGTGTTCTGTTTAAAGGATATTTCTACAAGTGTTTCTGAAAAGGAAACGATCCTAAATACTTCAAAAAATTCTGCAGCTACAAAAAGGAATATAGTCACACATTTATATCGCTAGGTAAGGGTTAAAAGTCGGTTTTGGGAAGTAAGATTTGATTACAAGCCGCGAATGCCGCTCGCCGATGACGATTACGAGCAGGAAAAGTACCGCAGGAAGAGGATCATCGCTGTACTAGGAAAGGCACTAATTCCCAACCGAAACTGGCCCGCGCAGGTATTAAAGAGCGCCGTTAGTCGCCGTTAAAATTTATATATTCCCTGGTTCGACCGCGAGCCACGCTCGTAACGGAGCCCTCAAAACGTTGCAACATTCTCTTTTCTCTTGGGGTGAAAGACACGCCGCAAAACGGTTTAATTGGCGATCGTGTCGAGTGCTCGGTCGTACCGAAAATTTAGAGCTCGCGCAATGCGTTATACATTAATGTTCAGTAGAATCAGAACGTTACAAAAGAACATAGGTAACGTAAGAGATTTTACCAACGACAAATATAATTAACCGAGAATGTTCCAAGAAATTCTAAAAGAAAATTGTTACGGAAACTGCTATTATTTAAAAGTATTATTTTTTTTATAACGTTACTACCTGGAAGAAATAATAAAGTAAGTAGTAAAGTAACTAAGAGAAATATTACAGATAGAATAAATAGCACATCGCGAGTATTATAGAAAAATGAAATAAAATCATTTAAAGATAAAAATATAAGAAATAATAATAATGCGACATAAGAAAATGAAGAGGCTCCTTTTAATTATTTACCATTATTAGAATATTTTTTATGTGTACAAGATATTTTTAAAAACATTCATGTCAAATTAATGTCACGTCAGTTTAGGTTTTCGCAAGTTCGCTAAACCGACAGCAAACACGCACTTTTCACAACAATAAAACTAGGAATTATACTGTAGAACGTGTGTCGTGCGTGCGCGCGGGGATGAAAAATTTGGAACATATGTATTCTACAATATTCCGGACATGTCACCGTTTAACTTTCACCATTAACCATCGTTCTCTACTTCCAGTGGCATCTCGATCGCGCTATTTATTGCAAACCGAATGAATGGTGACGATTAAACGGCGACATGTTAACGTTTTTTTATATGTGAGAATAAATACATGTTCGATAAAACAATAATCAATCTCGTTTCCCGATAAACAATATCCAAATTTGCTTTTTATGCTATACATTTTATTGTTAACATTATTAACATGATTATTATTTTGACAATAATATTTGCAAATAATATTTGTCATCAATATGTACATACTCGTATATAGAAAATAGAATGAGTTATTTCCTCTTCGCGACAATTACAATTCCCCGGAAGACTTGACAGCGGCTGAGAGTCACTGGTTCAAAGCGTCAGATACCGGTGCATTCACCTTATGAAAGTCATTAATCTTGAGGGACGCAGAGCCGGCCAATTAACAGGGCGGAATCAGGGAATGGCTAAGGTAGATACTGATTCCGATCGATTTCGGGCTTAAGTTGGGAGCTGCCGCACCGCTGCGGCGAGTCAAGTTATCGATCCGTTGTCTGTTCGTTCCCGCGAATTCGACGTGCCGGCCAGTCGGTCGTCGACGCGACGGTCCATCGATCCCGCAAATCCAGCTACCAGATCGACTTGTGCGTTTGCACGAACTAAGCCCACGAGCTACGATCATCTTCCTGTCCACAAATCTCCTAAGACCCGCAGTAGCACGTCCGCCACCACCGGGGGCCTTTCGCCAGCTGCGTGCCGTCGCACCTGATGCGCCGGTGTACCGCAAATGTGCATCGCATGGCACAATGTTGCAATACCATACCGATTGCACATGATAATAAATAGGCGGATAAATAGGATAACATCGTAAAATTACGCAGAAACTGTTTACTTGAGGAGTCCTCGTATATATATTTTCTTAAATACCTCTTTTAAATATATATATA
>NW_017306018.1:2385864-2403669 GCF_001594115.1 Trachymyrmex septentrionalis | reverse complement strand
TAAACAAACGAGCTTCGCATGTATTCCTGATTCTAGAAGCTAAATTTCTCGACTGTATTATACGAATACTTTTTGAGCATCCAAACAATAAAATTTGTAATTTTCGCTTATTTTTCAGATGATATATTTTCTATAATTAATACACATCTTTTTGGTATGTGTAATTTTAAGAAACATACTGTCTATTCTTTATAAATAAATTGTTAATTACCTAGCAAGAAATGACTGTCAATTAAGCGTCGAATCGACGTTGGTGTTGAAGTCATCGTATCGATATCGATTCGACATCAATTTGATTCTCAAACTCATTTTTCGCTAAATAATATTTACTTTTAAACAAAAATAAAGTTTTTTTAAAAAATATTGTCTCTGTACGAATATTTTTTGCACTCATTATGTATGTACATTTTTGACACATTTATTTCAAATTAAAGGAAAACATGTTTATATAGCATTAAGCGAAATAAATAATATACAGATATGTAATAGATAACCCACCTATGAATACTATATGCTATCATTCGATGCTTTCATTCTTTTTGTCTCTTCGTAACACTCACATAAAACTCACTCGCAAAAATTAATTATAATCACGGCAATAATTATCAGCATAAGATTATCACACGATACTTTGTACATTACTCTCATGAACGCTCACGAAGAAAGAATAGTACGAGGAAAAGAATACGGTTATACAAAGTTACAATTCATACAACATCCGAGACGATTGTCAATGGAATTACGAAATTATGGGATTGTTATTAATTAGGTGTAATATAATTAACTAAATACTGCTTGACTAGCAGGAAATTGATTTCGCATTACTCGTTTTGCACTGGTATCATAATAAATTGTAAAAAAGTCTGCTACTCTCTGCTTCGTTTGCTATTTTAAACGAATGAATAGGACGAAATATTCATCTCAATAGCCGTCACGTCAATACGCTTACAAATCGCGGTAGCTAATTAATTACGCAAAGTAATATAATCGTTGTAATAATCGCGATCGCGTCTCGAGAGATAGCGCGACACATGGAACGATTTGCGCCGTTATATGCCGATCCGAGTAACACCACACGATTGATAACGCGCGCAAATAAACAATAACACCGATCGTTGAACACGTCAGACAATTCTATGTACAAATTCAATGTACGAATCATTTAACGGACACCGCGAAGTACGACAAATATTTCATTTCGTACATCTCAAATAAATTAACGATCGATTTAATTATTAACGATTACGACTGCTTTTCTGCGTGCGTTGTCCGATTCATTTTAGCAGTTTACGTGTGTTACATTTAATGCTTTCAATCCAAATAAACAAATTGCATTTTAATCTGCACAAATTGCGAAGCACAACGCGAAGATGCATTCGTATAAATATATTAAAGAAATAATTACCTTCCAAACGTTCCAACTAAACGATAATCTACAATTCTCTTGGTTGGTTTCTGTGATCGCGATTTCTATGATCTAAATTAATAATGAGATATCCTGCTGTCTCAGTATTGCCATGAATCATTAATCGTGAAACAATTAATTAAACACGTATTAACAATCATTAATTCTTTAGAGGAGATCGCGTTTTCTCTCGGTACTCAGCCAATTGCGTTTCGAGAGATAATGTGACACACGCATTACTGCCTGCCAACTCGGATCTCGACGTGCGAATGACAACACGGATGGTCTTGCTTGACAAACATCAAAGTCGTTTACTAGCCGTTTATTCTTGTTTTGAAATATTTAACGCTTTAATCCCAAATATATTCTGTTTCTTGCAAATTAATTTTTGACGAATAGATCATCATAAATAAAATCTGACATTTAAAGAATAAAGCCTTCGTTATAATTAAAAAAGTATTTATAGGTATAAAATGATTTATCATCATTTTTTTTCAGAATTTCTATATGAAAGAAGTAAAAATTGTGTGATTTCGATTAATCAAGAATTATAATTTTAATCGATCAAGAAAGTGAGATTAAGTCGCCATAAAAAAAAATATGGCGATTCATTTTCGTGATTTACTATTAAAACAATGTTTTCTCCTCCAAGATGTACAATTTTGAAATAAACATAATAATAGTAATAATAGATTACACGTACATTTGAACGCGTAAATTATATACGATAACATCGATCAATTTTTATCATTTACAGCTCGACGACAAAGTAACTTTGGCGTTTTTATCTTAAGTTTTTCTACTCTAATTAATAGAGAGAATATGAAAATAATGACTGAGGACATTCTATATAGTAACTATATATAATAGTAACTACAAATAAAATAACGTTAATTTAATCAAAATAATTCAGTTGAAATAACCTCATAAATTTTAATGATTGTGATGAATCAAACTAAATTGCAATCAATATAATTAAATTAAAATTACTCTTACCAAAATTGCTTCGATCAAATTACCTGTTATTATTATTTTTTCATTACGCGATTCGCCGAAAATTACCGATGCAACTAGACGCTATTTAACGAAAATTAATTATGCATTTCGGATCTGATTATCGACGCGAGCAGGTCGTTCTTCACGTTAATTATGCTTTCATTCGTCCGTCCTCGCTCGGGAATATTTGACCATGGTATAAGTCGGAAATAAGTTTTCATTTCGAATAAATTCAGTCGGATTCCTCTTCATTTGCGTTTAAATGAAATGAAACGGTCTCGCGCAATTTATGCTTACGTGAGGTTTTAACTTGACGCATCTCGTGTAATTTCGCATTAGAGACGCGCAATATAATTACACAGCTAGCTGTACTCGCGTATAAATATAGTAAAGAAGTCATTCTCATTAACCCTTTCGGTTCTTATGCCAATTTTCTTGAAAAATTTAATTTTGTCACTGATATGTATATATGTAAATTTTTTACAAGGACCATAATGTGTGGCTGAAACAACTCGGGGAAATAATCCAACCAAATACAAACACGAAAGGGTCAAAGGTACGACTGCCGCGGCAATGAAGATGGCTGGTAGGCCTACCTTGGTCGAATACAAGGCAGCGGGTGGTCTTGGCAGCGAGTCCCGGGGGCAGAGCGAACCTGTAGGCCGGGCCCGGCGACAGCCCCAGCCCCAGACCGAGCGCCTCCGCGCCGCATCGGCCCCCGAACACAGGCCCCACTAGAATCACCCATATAACACAGTGGCATCAGTCATCGTCATCTCATTAAGATAAGCAGACACAAAATTATCAATTAGCAAGAGAGCGTTTATCATGCACGGAAGGCGCCCGACGACACTTTCAGGATAGACACCGACACCGCGATTGGCGGTGGAACAAATAGATCTTTTTCTCGAAACCTGAAAGTCCCGAGAAGCCCTTCGCTCGGATATTATCATTTTCAATTAATGAAGCCTTTAATGAGGTTTCCCCAATATATATCCAATAAATATTTAAGATACCAAAATATACGATTAAATTATTGTTATTATTTGTTGTGTCCGCATGACTTGGTAAATAAAATTAATAATAATCATCGTTAAACAATGAAACTAAGTACGTATAGAAGAAAATCGTGCAATAAGATGGAAAAATGGGTACGTTAAATTTTGAAGTATATATATTAATGAAAATAGAACAAGTTGGGAGAGATAATTGAGAAAGACACAATTGAGAGAAAACAAAAATTATTTCGCATTTGCGTCTTTTAGTAAAAGATGTTATCACGTCGTGCATTAATTTGCGAACGTAATTGGTTATTTAAGCCGATAGAATATTAATTAAATCTTCATGAAATTACCGATACGTCAATTAATTAATATTTATAATAACTCACTATCAAATGTTACTTTGTAAATTTAATATTTCGAAATTCATAGTTTTCAATTATCAGTCACTAAGGTTCTCAAAAGGTTCATAAAACTTTCCGCTTGCTCGATTCAATTACACGTCGTACTCGTGCGACTCGTACATCCCTAAATATACGTAGCGAATTAGCGAGCGGGATCAAAAGGTGGAGCACCAATATGCCCTCAAAGGCCCTCGTCGTTTTGCCTCCCGGTGGCTTTATTATGATCCCATGTAGATATTACGCGTTGTCATTACGAGATAAGTTCCCGAAGGAGTTTATTGCTTTTTAGTATACATTCAGCACGTGCCGACCTGTCGACAACCCCCTTTAACTCCCCGTGTGACCGCCTCTACATTCCTGTCCCTTCTTTCTCTGCCTATCGAAATTCATATTCGGATGAATCGATATTTGAATATCAGATAATAAAAAAATCTCATTAGATTTTAATTTTAAACATATTTCAAAGTTGAACGTTAGAATTATTTTTATCGTAGAAATTATATATCAGCAACGGAAAAGAGAAAAAGGATTTACATGAAACGAAAATAAAGTTTTCGATAATAAATTAAATCCTAATTACAAGAATGTTGCAAAAAAATTATTTTCGATTTAAGTTGTAATAAATATATAATCAGTTGACAGGAAATTCTATTTACATAATTTCTTAACAATACAGAATTCATAATAGTATCAAGCAAAAAAGCCAATTCTTCGAAAAAAAAAAAAAAAAAATGAACAAATTAAAGATCTTAACAAATTTGTTCATTCTTATTTTATGGGCAGGCTTGAGCAAAAAACTGTTCTTTGTCTTTCGAAAGAGTGAGATGTGCTAAGAGTAACTTCCAGGTTCTATTCGAATTTTATAAAAGAGAGAAGGGAAAGAGGCGCACAATACCGAGCCATAATCTAAATTCATGTCTGACGGGATCTCAAGGCGGATAAGTACATCGAGCATAATGGCGGCGACTTAACATACTTTTTAAATTGCGCCTTTGAGATGCAGAACGGTAGCTTACCATGCGGAGGTGGGCTCCCTCTCCTCTCTTTCTCTCGTTCACTTTTAGCCTTGTGGCCTTAGTAGCTTACACGCTGATTAAGACACCCGATACAATTAGGCGGCGAAAAGAACCTTAAAAGACGCGCGTGAGGGGAAGCCGCCAACCTTTGCATGCCTGCGAACGCAGATGTGTAACGGGTGTCCACGGATGGTAAGCATCTTACTCGGCAGTGGAAAAGGTATAATACAAATTTATATGTGTTTCAGAATTATGTTTTCACTGAATATTACAACTGCCGATACAGAAAAAAATTTACTAAGTTTTAATAGATATTTGTTTAAATCGTACCATCTAATTAAGCAAATAAATTATTTATCGATAAAAAAAAAGATATTAAATTAATGAGTCTTATATCAAATAAATATATGTTTATATCTAGCGAATATTTAGTTAATACTAACATTTATTAAAATTCAATATATATTTTTTTCAGTATACAGTTACGAAGATTATACGTTCTAAAGCGTCCTATTTGAAGTACAAAAGTGGACCTTTGCCTTACGATGATTAATAGAGAGAAAGATCTTTTACCAACAAAATTTTTTACCTACAAAGAATCTCATGGTACCTGGTATCGTATTGTATGAATTATCTGACATTTTCGGATCTAAATGATCTCATTGCTGTAGCAAAGAGTTAAGCTTGCTTGAATTAAACTTCTTTTGAAAGAGTTCAAAGAATTACATTTTTCAGTTAGCTTTGTAAAAATTCACAGAATTTCCTGTACGTTGAAATCATCCCGAATAATTTCCCTTTTGTGAAAGGGAGTAGTAGAAGTAACTTTTAATAATGTGCAATATTACGAGTCGCAATTGTTCGATATCGAAAGGGTTAATGCCACAACGTTAATTCTCTTTCTCTCTCCGCTCGTTCAGTCGAGCTCGTCAAATAAACGAACGACGACAAGCAGCTGCGGGTTTCTACGTCACGAATGATGACGGACCAACGAGCACCTCGAAAAAGGTGACGCGCGTCATTCCACGCCGATCGATCGTCATTCGGTTGCGCGTTTGCGAAATGATCGCGCTCGATGATCCGCATTGACGGCCGAAAAACTTCCACCCACGTCGAGCACGATGCAGCATGATCGAGTATTATCCGTCGCGTTCACGTCGCTTTCGAAAATCATGTAATTTCGACGAGTTCATAATGGAAGTCTTGCGAACGAGTGATTGGAAAATGGTGAAAATTTATGAACTACCATACAATTGCAGTTGATGAGTAAATCCGTAAGTATTACTATACCTAATACAGGAAATAAAGAACGTAACGTTCGTAACGGAAATAAAGATCAGTTGGCAATGATTAATTAAATTTTGTACTTGCTAAAAAAAATAATGACATTTTAAATCGTCGATCCTGAATATTTTCTTTTCTAAATCTCTCTTTCTTTATATTTCATACATTTTGAATTACGCTAAAAAGAGATATTGATATTATTAATTATATCTTTAGAAAAATATGGAAATTTTAAGTGGAAATTTAAATGACACAATAATAATTATATTGCACGTATATCGTGTTTTCTAGAAAAAGAAAAGATGGAAAAAAGTAGACGTTTTACGGACACCCCGTAGACGAAGTCAGGTGTATAGCGCAACGAATCGGCTCGTTTAAGCCGCGCGAGTCAAGTCGGCGATGAAAGCCGCGGACTTTGTTAACGTTAATCCTCGTGCGGGACTACTGTGCATGCTCGGCTTCACAGCCGAAAGGTTCGTCTCGCCAATTACAAGCGTGGAAATCGTCAACTTGAAGATAATCGGGAATCAGCATCACCAGTCGCGTACAACGCGCCGTTAACGTCCTCTCTTACGACTTGGCGAAAGTTTTGACCGCTCGTTGCAAGATCGTGTGGTTTTTTTCAAGCCCGATAAAATAATATTACGTATAAATTAACTGGCTCAAAGTATAATTCACAAGAGACACTGCAGAAATTTCTAAAATAAAAACTATGTACTGCTTCTCAGTTAGTAATATAAATATTGCTGGCAAAAGGATTATTTCAAGGGACAAGGCAACAATATTTAGAATACATTGAGAAAAATGTCCTAAATTTAAATAAATATTTATTTAAATAGTGCCAACTAAACATTTACTTACAGAGTGTTCACTCAATAAAAAGAAATGATTGTTAAATCAAATTAATGTTTTTGTACCGAATAAATATATTTTAATATTTAATAAATATTTAGTTGACACTATTCGAATGAATGATTTATTAAAGTTTAGTATTTTTTTTTTTCTATACGGTCAACGCGATGGTTACAAATGCTTTGAAACATATTTTAATTGATCAATTAGCAAAATTCTTTCTTCTGATCAATCAAATGCTTCATTTGTAATGAGACTTTGACTGCCCTCTAAATTTTATTGTATAGAAACAAGTCCTTCCTTCTCATATATAATTAAATACTGTTAAAATTACGATAATCATCGGAAACTCCACATATTCGGGATTTTGCGGCTTTATTTTCAAAATCTGACGTCCGAAGTGACGTCTTGGAGTGCATTCAATGCCCACGTAACGTCTGCTACTACAATTGCGACAGCGCAACTGAATATGGTTACGCATCGCGGTTAAGCTCGACCGGAGTGCTCTGACTCGAAGTGTCTCTACTTGTCTACCTAGTGGATCGACATCGATCGGGGGACGAATGGAGCTGTGTGCATGAATGAAGAAGCGAGGATGCATGTACGACTGCCGTACATGGCGCACGAGACGAGCCCAGGAGTCCGTACGATCACCGATGAATCGACATCGTCGCTGCTGACAGCCGATCCCTGCGATCTTAATCTGGCCGCTCGCAAGAAGGCAGATCCGGTAGGAGCGGCTGGAGGACTCCTCCGGAGGGCCGAGGAAAAAATCGCAGGGCACCATCGGCGATCGGAGCGAACCGGAATGTCCGTCTGTCGGTCGGCCGACCGGATCAAGACACCCTGAATAATTCATCACCGAGATCGAACGGCGGGGTCCGGCGACGGGTAACCTCCCTGTGTGTTTGCGCTGCGCGCGTCGAGTGCTACCCTTTTCCCTCAACGCGACACGAAGCGAAACGGTGAAAGCAAATTTACATTGCTGTATATTTTTGATGATTATATTCTGGATGAAAAAACAAAAGGCGCATAAACTATGTTTCCACGTGACGAAAGTAATCATTCGTAAGAAACGTATGAAAGAACTAACAATGAAAGCCAGAGAACAATTAAAATCTTCTATTATTTTAATAATTAATTATTCAAGACCAAATATGCAGCTAGTATCTTTAATGTCCGTTAATGTCCACCGATGTGGATTAACATAAACATGAACTCGGTTCAACTTGCTCTTTATCTTTTTGCAAATGTTAGAACTGGAAAAAGATGAAGAGTTAATTGAACTGAGATTAAAATTGAACTACACCGGTATAGAAATGGGCGTAAGTTATTCATCCTTGTACTAGTTAATCAAGATAACGTATGTGACAAAAACTGATCTCGAGATGCGTAAAAGAGCGCGACTAGCAAGCTGGTTGCGAAAAAAACAGGAAAATGAGAAGGGTAAGAAGAGCGAGAAGACTCGAGAATGAAACGGGAGAGAGTGGATTGGGTTGCAGCGAGTTAACCGGCTCAGTACTCGGCGTGAGATCCTGTTAGACAACGATGTCAAACTGACGATATGACGCAGAAGACGTGAGACAAGTTGGCAGAACCGAGGCAGAACAAGAAAGAAAAGAGCGAGCCTCTCCGAAATAATCGCGATTATTGAAGCTAATCCTTGCGATGCTATACACATAATTCCAAAAAATTGTGTAATCCTATACCTATAAACTTGTTGAATCTTATTAATTAACCCACAGTACACCGAAAATTGTACAATATGTTCAATAATAGTAACTCAGTTATCAAACACGAATAATCAACAAAGAAATATGACTCTCCAATTTATTTAAATATATGATAAAAAAATTTTATTTTTCGAATTTTCGCATAAAATTATATATTAGATTTCAGAATTCGTTAATTTGGTAGTGATTTAACTTTTAACAATATTATTTAATATTAACATTAAACGGATAAAAGAGCATACCTCTTGAAAATTATCGATACAAATAATTAAATCCCTATCAAGATTTGACGATAACAAATTACATTTGCAAATTATGCAGCATGCAATAGTAAATCATATGTATGCTATATATATTATATAAAAATAAAATTTGTATCTGAGAGACGGAGAGGAGGAATTGAAGATAAAAAGGAAAAGATAGAGACAGAGGGATAGAGACGGCAGGGAGTCAGGGCGTGATAATCGACATTGATTTCCCAAACGTAGCAGCCGGCGTGTATCGATTGTGGAAAGACTAATGGCTAACGCGGTTAACCGTATTATCCCACAGCGGAAGTCCACCGATTGAAACGGGAACATAAATAGCGGCGAGTCTCGAATCGTCCAATTCGATTATTAGTTTCATAATCAAGGATGACGATTTTCTAAATAACTCGATCTGTGGGAGTGTCATAGATAGTATAAAAAGAAATTCATCACGCAAATATTGGAGAGAATAAAAAATCCGTGTCGTGCAATGAAAAATAAATCAAATCACATTCTGAAAATTGTGATTTTATTATTCCATATCCTCTCTTAGACTAAATATACGGTTGAATATAACGTGAGACGCAACGTATATACTTGCATAAAATATTATATAATGTAATATTTTATAATGTAAAAATAGAACTGAAAATATCCTGGATACTTCAGTTCTATTTTTGATAACAATAAATAATGATATTTTATTGCGAGACGCGAAAATATTAATTTCTTATAAGATAATTAATCAGATTATACGATTTCGCCTGATATAATTCAATGCAACTTCCGACGGAAGCAATAAATTCTGCGAGAATAATTAATAAGCGACGTTTTTTTTTCTCTCCCTACATCCTCGAAATGTACAACCGTGGTCGATTCTCTGAGAAACTTATCTCGGCAGTCTTTATTAATTTCGTAACTTTTCGTAAAGCAACGCCGCGCCCGGGATGCGTAATCCGCGCATAGTTCGCGATCGTTGGTCTTCTTCGCTCGCCATCGTCCGGTCAACGAGTTTATGCGCTCTTTTCGGGTGAAGATTCCCGAGATTTTTCGTCCTCTCCCGCGCGTTCGGGGCCGGATCGTCAATCGAGCGAGAGCCGCCAGAGAGGACGCCCGAAGTTTCTCAGGGCGTTCAAGTTTCACGGTGGTTGATATTTCATACAGAGTGGGTAACGGGGGTACCCCCGTCGTCGTTCGCGTCCTCCACCGTGTAGCATGTATATAATGCTTTCGCCCGTTATTACGCTCCCGACCTATGTACACCCCATTGAGTAAAGTGCGGTTTAGCATCCGGCTTGCGCGACACGCGGGGCTTCCCTCTCGCTATCTCGGCATCATCTTAGAGACCCGAACGAGACACTCGACGTGCAAATTTCGCGGTGTGGTGAAGAAAAACAGGTCGGTGGTCTTCAGTAAGTGGTCTTCAAGTTTCCTAAACCGTTGGTTTACCCCAGGTCTGTTTTCTGTGACTGAACCTGCATTCGGAAAGTGTACACGCACTTTTGGAACTCAAAATAAATGATAAAATCTATAATAGTATATTACAGTGCGAAGACGCCAAGATTTTAAGAGTTCGACGCTCTAAAACGTCAAGATATTGAAATTGTAAGATTTTTTAAGCTCTCAAAATTATTAGCGAAGACCATTGTAAGATTGAAGTATTGATATTTCGTCAAAATTAAAAACGATATTTTATCGTTGCGTAACTGATGGCCATCTATGCGAAAAGGATGCGAAAATAGCGGGCGGTTCGCGGGGATAAGAATCGCAAGAACGCGGTTCGCGCGGCGCGTATCGTTTATTTAATCGTTCATTTAATTATATCGCGGATTTGCGCGTGTCTGGGATTCTCACGGTAAGAGACAATAAGCACATTCATTCGTGTCTTCGTGCATCCGTGCGTACTTGTGTCCAGGGGACAGCGGTTTCTCTCAAGTCTTAATCGTTCGGCACGGAATGCGCGCGTTTAATGCAAAAGAGAACACAGCTCGCCTGTGTTCCACTTCGCTTGTATTTTCTACTTCTGTCGCGTCGGTTGTTTTACGATCTGTCCTCGGTTCCCCGCGAGTTCTTCAAGACCCTGGTGATCTAGCGGCTTCCCCGGCCTGACGCTAATAGCACCCGTGTTTCACGCGATCTCTTGATCTCATTACGATTTACGCGGTCGTTGGCAAAGCTCCGATGCCTTCTCCTCTCTTAAATTCTCTCTTTAATTATATTTCATTAATAACTTTACATTCGTAATGCAAAATATAACAGAAATTTTCGAACGTTGGTAATCATTTCTATTCATAATTTTTGCAAATTTATTTATAAAGTAGAAATAGATTTATTATCGTATACGCGTGCAATCGTATAAATGCTTTATTTGATTATATTTAATACTTTTAAGATATAAAATATTTTTACGCTTCAGAATGGATTATGTATGATTCTCGCTGTTATGTGGGTAGAATTTTATAAATAATATTGTACATATCATAGAGAATGCAACGTATAAAAGCAAGTTGTTTAATTCCGTACTCAATATTGTACGGGATAGCGGGCAAGTCGATAAAAACCAGTACGAAAATTTAATATTCAGTGCACGTCCGCGTATATCGCAAAATTGTACGATAAATAGTCAAAGGCAATATCTCGCAATAAAGACAATTGCTTTGGAATTTCGATTTTGAAAAAGAAATCCAAATACGGGTGCGACGCGAAATGAGAAAAAAGCAAATAGCGCTACTGTGTGCGCGTATAAATTGTGAGACTGAATCAACAAATGACGAGATCGAGTAATTGGAGAAGAGAAGCCATATTAAGAACACACACACACACACAGATTATCTCTCCATCGCGTCAAAGTTTCCACTATCGATATTTCGGTCACCAAAAAGCGGGAATTATTTTTTTATTGTCAACATTCTCAATTCTCAATATCGACATTTGTAACGTAACATGAAAAATAAGTGCTAAAAGGAATATTCATCGAGAGCGTTCGTTCGTTATAAAAGAAAATTCATTTATTCTAATATTCTAATGACAGCATTCAACATCCGATACTCGATATTTAATATCACGTAACGTCCTAGCCAATATTCAATTATGTAAAATTTAATGTGGCGTTTAACTTCTTAAGTAATGAATTTCGTAACACATTTTTTCGTACTTTCGCAATGTTAGGACGATGCAAAATATTTGGAAAGATTGAAAAAAATCTTTTTAAGAAGTAATTGAACTAATCAAACGAAAGGTTAAGCGGAATCCTACAATTTTATTTCTTGGCGAACAGTAAGCTCGATCGGGGATGGCAAAATTCTGCGGGGCAGAAAGGAACGGGGAGATTCGAACGCGACAAAGAGGGTGAAACGGCCTATCGGAATTATTCCCGACCAGTCATCGGGACTTATGCCGCTTATGGGATTACACCGGCATTAGCTGGTGGAGCTTGTTCTCCACCATTCTATACGAGATTCGCGATAAAGCCGGGTTACAAGCAGCATTTCTAGCGAGTTGGCCCCGGAAACTTCGCAACTATTTAGAGATCTGTTCGTCGGTAATAATACATGTACATTCCCCCCCTCCCCCCCCTCCCCCGGATTCACATATGTAACGTTTCCAAACAACGTTTTCACGTCTTAAACTATCGTCTAATTTTCTCAATTGCTACCTCAATCGTTTACAATTATAAAGAACTCGTATTCTTTCAATTATACATCATGAGAAACTATAATATTAAATTATAAATCAATTTTTTAATTCGCGACCTTCTAAAGATGACATGACGGAAATCGTGCAAATTGGCGAGACAAGATGTTCCCCTATTCCTTTATCGACGTTACTTTTTAATTTCCCCTAAGCATGCACAGGCAAAAGAGGCGTACGCGAGTCGAGTAAATTTACCGAATCAATTTGAAGGAAAGCAGGTCTGAAGAATCCACGAGGATACCTAAGGGATAGAAGAGCAAGGATAGGACACTCTAGGACAGGGAAGAGAAGGTGAGGGAGGTGAAGGGGGGGAAACACGGAAGAGGAGGCTACTTAAAATCTCGGCGTTTGAGGCGTACAGAGAGGAATTTTTTCGGCGAGCATTCCGCTTCTTTAGCGAGGATTTTCGTCCGTTAGACACTTGGCTAAGCGCGCGCGCGCGCGCACGTATCCTCCTTTGCCCTCTAGGAGCAAGGGCGGCTGGCTGCCGGGGGATGCTCGCGGATCTTTTCCCTGTAATTAATTTAAGAGGGTTCGCTCGAGCTACTCCGATTCCCGTGGCGTCTCGCGGATCACCGAGAAGACGAGGAGGGAGGGTTCCTCGTTTCCCGTTGCTTTCACTCTTCTCCCTCTTAACGCGTCAGTTTTTCGCCTTCGCGCACACTCTTGCGCTCGATGTGGATCAATTCTCATCATTCGCGAGAAAAAAAAAAAAAAGTAATTTTCAGAAGAACAATATATATCCTAAAAAAACTAATAATAATTATTTCACGACAAATTCTTTTCAGTTCTGTATACCTAATTAAATTCTTTCATATTTTACCAAAATCGTTCTTTCCGCAAATAAAAAGTTTCCATCTCTCCGATCACTCAATCCATGCATCATAAATCCTAGAATGTGTGGAAGCGACGAAAATAAGTTCCGAGATATTCATCCGCGCAGTGTCTACCGTACTAACAATCCACGAATTAAGAATAACAAGATTCGCGCGCGTGACAAAAATGGGGTGAGAGTTAAAGTCAGATTTATGTCTCTAATCGCTCATTAATACGGAGCTCTCGCGCGCGATCTACCAAACAGCGTCTTCGAGGTTGTAAATCCAGGAGTACAGTAGTTCGCGAGTCCTTCTCGTCCGGGTGTAAAACGACGTTAAGCCTGTGTCAGGCCGAGAGCAGGGTGCGAGGCACGAATAGAGAGAAGAGGGGAAAAGGAGGAGGGAGAGAGGTGAACGTCGTAGGACGGAGAAGAATCGGGATGCCGAGATGCTACTACTCAAGGAGCATGGCCGGGAGGAGGATAGGGGAAGCGCGTGGTAATCCAAGATTTATCTCGCAGTCTGTGACACCAGGACTGCTGCTTCTGTTGTTGCTTCAAGGGCTACCGGATCTCTCCGCCTTCGCGGGCTGGAAGCGATTTGCGCGCGAAAGAGAAGAAAAACGAGCTGCAACCAGCGTTTCGACTACCAACTTGATTGCCTGAGCAAATCCGTTAAAATGCAATGCGTGTTTTTCGATATATATATTGAATGTACTAGAAAAAAAATGGATCTCTCCGTTTGTATTATATATATTCCTCATTCTACCAGCAACGATAATTCGATTTATGAAATAATATTGATATTCTGTCGAGTTCAATAAGAGCAAAACAAAAAACGATCGAAAAAAAATTGATAATTAAATATTACGTGTAATAATTATATATAGGAAAATTACTTTTCACATAATTATTACTCTTTCACAAAGATATTTTTTTAAATAAGTAACACACGTTTCATCGTGATGCATCCGTGATTCAGGAGGCGAGAAGTCGCAGAGAGTCGTGAGAACGTTTCGCAATTACACTCTGCGCCGGTACATACATCCTCGGCATTATAATCTTCTGCGGAGGTGAAGAAGCGAGAAGAGAGGCGGACGGAGAGTAGGTCCGGTCGTGATAAATCGTTGCGGCCAATAGTAGCCGGCCGATCTTCTCGATTAAAGTAAAATATATGGCAGCTTTAATTACGAAGAGATTTCGAAACGCGACTCGGGCTCACGCCCGAGAGGAAGCGAGCGAGAAGGCAAAATGGAAAGAAGAAAGGGAGATAGGGAAGAGAGAAATGGAGAAGAAGGAGCAGGTGAGATCGAGTATCGAGGCGGAGAAGAACAGGGAGGAGGGGGCGACCTTTGAGATGCATTATTCATGGGGTGTGAGAAGATACGATATGATCCAATATGTGGCCCGCCCATACCTACTAACTGCCGACGAAACCTGCGAGAGAGAGAGAGAGAGAGAGAGAGAGAGAGAGAGAGAGAGAGAGAGACAGAGAATCCTCTAAGCTGCTGAAAATTGGTCCTCGAATTTTCGCGTAATTTCGAATACAAGGGATGCCGCCACGCTAGTTTCCCTCGCAAACTCGTGGCTACGAATCGGTCGGAGCAACGTACGTTATCGAATCTACCGTCGTCCATATGGGCTACGCGAGTTCTGAATATTTAAAGAGATACGCGACTCGTGCGGTTCTTAAGAAGATGCAAATACGACCGTAAAGCTCGTTGAGCAAAGCAAAAACGAAGTATCAACGAGATATGAAGTATCAGAATCAGAGGCGGTTTAAGATTATTAGCATTTTAATTGACAACTGTAGAAAAATTAAAACTTTTTGTACTATATAAAACTAATACACAATCTCAATAAAATTTAAAGCGTAACGTAAAATAATGATAACGGAAAGAAAGATTTTAAAAATTACTACACACACACACACAAACATTTTAATATATAAAATTATTTTGTTGAGGATTTTTTTTTACAGTGTTCGTATTAAATGTAAAAGACATAAAAGACATCTGATAAAACACTCTCTCTCTCTTTCTCTATCTTACAAGCCTTCGGTTAAGATGATGTTTAAATTTTTATAAATCACTCAAAGAGAATTCCTAACTGAGAGAGAACGATTTAAAGTTCGCGTGGAAAAGTTATGAGACCTTCGAGAACGATCGAGGAAACGAGGGAAGATTCTTAGCGAGTGTAAAAGGCGTAAAACACTGAGAGCGAATACTCAGGTGGTTCCAGCATTCGCAACTTTACGCGCCTCTACGCACCCTTTACGCAAACGAAGGGTTTACGCTCGAAGGTTCTAAACTCTTTCGGCACGCACGCTTATCTTAATGGTGCAACGTTTGCAAGGATAAAGAACGTATTTACAGCGACTGAGAAAATTTTCAAGATGTGTGGTCTTACGATGGTAAAAGAACGCGAGACGCATCTATAATCAAAGAATAAATTATTCGTAGCGATAGTAATACAGAGATTCAGATAAGTTTCACGACATTCCGCTGTTCGTATGTATATTTTAAGAACATCCGAAATGAAGATTCTTCTTCGGAATAGGAGATGCTCCTCGACTTTTCACACAGCGAACGTGGGAACCGCGAACATGGGAACATTACTATAATCCTCGTATGCCGGAATGGGTTTTCGCGATCGAGCGGATCGCGATGTGAGTAACAACTTGAGACTGCAGCATCGCCGCGTGTTGCAGTTGCAGGCCGCATCAGTTCGGGCGAGCAAGAGCGGCGCGGTGTATTAACACACAATGAGATAGTTTTGTTCCGTCGCTCCGAACACGGGACCGCGCTTGTTCGTTTCGATGTCGGCGGCCACGTTCCATACCACGGATACCTGGTGCACCGGGTGCCCCGATAATTCGCCACGAAAAAAGCAGAGAGCAACGTGTGTTCGTTACGTGTGTCGACGAACGGTTGTAAGCCGCGTTTACGAGATCACGTTTACGGACGAAATATACGAGGTGTACAATTAAACTTAACAATGTAGCTGCTTCGCTCCTCCTTTGCGGAAAATGTCCGATAAATCGATTGCTAATAGATTGGAGACTCACGTGTGAGTTTCCAAAATGTAATTGCGTTAATAATTCCCGAACGAATTTCTCGGCGATGAATAAAATGAACTTTTGAAGTAAGTAAATAAATATAATATACAATAATCTATACAGAATATTAGGAAAAAAAAGTGCTTCGAAAGTAGCAAAACAGAATTTCTACAATTTATATTAAATATATTAAAAAAATTTTTTAAATACAATCCCATCAGAGACAAAAATTGCCGAAACGCATTTATATATCAAAAGTATGTACAAAACAAAATGTAGTCTCTAAAAGAAGCAGAAGATGAACAAACTGGCTCTCAAAATAGCTGATGTATAATGCGAAATTCTTTATACGTATACACTATACAATTTTGCGCTTATTCTCAGAGGGAAAATGACTGGTACTCTGTCGAGTTACATCAAATGCATTCACGCAAGTTATATACGCGAAGTCAAGCGCGGCGTATATAAAAATGCGGAGCGGGGCAAAACGCGATGCGTGTTGCTGCGTTGCACCAAACTGTAAACTCCGATGTTAACTCACGCACTAATGACTCGCTATAGAGTCCGGATCCCAAACGAGTGAATTAAATGAAATCGCAGTTCCGCTGCGACGGCGGTCGTAAAAAAAATCATCCTGCGCAGTCCGCAGAACCGGCGGGAAAAATTAAAAACAACCGGCTGCCCGCGCGCTTATATTTAAATCGAATTATCAACTCCGCCGGTTTTTAACGGCCGCCGCCGCTATGCCCGCCGGCCGTTTTCGCGATAGTTTATTCGCTAAACCGAGCGACGAGATCGTTAGTCGCAGCGGTTTTGTAGCCGCCGATTCGACTGCTAGAAAGTAACCGGACTGCAGGCTGCTAAGTGGCCACCGGGAGTATTAAGAGCGTGGAGATTAC
Source organism: Trachymyrmex septentrionalis (assembly GCF_001594115.1). Lineage (NCBI taxonomy): Eukaryota > Metazoa > Arthropoda > Insecta > Hymenoptera > Formicidae > Trachymyrmex > Trachymyrmex septentrionalis. The sequence continues at coordinate 2,386,269 of NW_017306018.1, read as the reverse complement.
CGATCGAAGCCTGCCATTCGGCTGATAATCAGCGATGGAATACGGTGTCGATCTGCGACGTTAGTGTTTTATATTACCGACGTATGCCGCTAATTGGAGGCAACCTCACTATCGAGCTCGTCATTCGAAGTCCCAGTGCTAACGTATTTAATTATAATTAAAAGCCGGTACAAACGATTAGCGCCAATCGCGAATTTCCGAATCGTTGAACAAAGTAGCCTTTTTATGCTGGTAGAAGCTGTAAGAGACTAATACGACTTGTGTTCTCGATATGCAGAAAAGAGTACATATCCGATTCGATTAATTCTTGAATTTACAACAATGATCTCGATTTAAATCCTATATTTTCAGTCGTAATAAAAATATCATACATACATATAAAAAAATGTATATATATATATGTGT
>NW_017306018.1:2383073-2385764 GCF_001594115.1 Trachymyrmex septentrionalis | reverse complement strand
TAACGTTACACACACACACACACACACACACAGAGAGAGAGAGAGAGAGAGAGAGAGAGAGAGAGTATTTTTTTTTAAACCATATTTATAACATAATTATAAAAAAATATATTAAATTTCTTTGCCATCATTATTATGGAACCATTCAACGTGATGATAGATATATAAGATTAAAATTTGCAATAAAATTTTGGCATATAATTATTATGAATATTAGAGACAATTGTTTTTTTGTCGTTGAAAGTAAAATTTATTAATATATTCTTAAGAATGGTTGAATATCAAATACTGTTTATAGAGATTGCAAAATTTCAGCACCTCGCGGATGAGTATTTCGCAGACACCGTGTTGCGTGCGAGACTCACAAAGGCAGAGCCGTTTCTCGATTGCTCTCGTACCGGGCCATTGTGCGCGAACGCTTTGATAAATTACCGAATAATTGTCAAATGTTAGAAAACGACGGAATCGAGAGCGATTTCGGAGCAAGGACCAGCGAAGGCACGTGAGAAGGTCTACCTTCTCTGTTCCATTTTGCTTTTTCATAGAAGACTGATCAACTTGTAGCCACATACATATAATATCTAACTAGTTTAGATTATTCAACTAACAAAAAGTTCGATAAGTAACGTCTCGATAAAAGCACTGTCGTCTATTATTTGTTAATGTTTATTAATAAAGAAGTACTTTGTAGATAACGTTATACGTTACAGAATTATATATGCTGATGTTTTCCAATTGATACACGCTTTCGTATATTAGAGAACCGGAAAAAAATGTTAAAATTATCTACATTTATCACTTTTTTGCAAAAAGAGAAAGTTAAGCTCAGTGTAATTTCTGCTGTGATGAGAAACATTATTACAATTACGTATTTATAGAAGTTGTAAAAATAAAAATAACGAAAGATCGTCGGATTATTTTATGGTTCAACTACAGCACCGTACACGACTCACTCGATACATACACGTGGGCGGTTGAACAGAGCAATGCTAAAAGGGCGAGGATAAATGTCTCGCTGCTTGTAACCAAACACGCTTCTTCTCAATTCTCCTCTCTTTCTCTTTGCCCTGACTCCACTCAGGTTTTGTTCGCTCTTCTTCACTGGAGTCACCCTCGCGTTTAACCGACAAGTCCTTGCGGGAACTTTGTTTGGAATCATCAGTCGTGTAACTGATCCACGATTACAGACAAAAATAGATATCGACTTACTATATGTGTTGCAAATTTACCGTCAATATGTTGTTCGAGTTTTATCTTTGTAATTAAATTACACATTTATTCCTTTTCTATAACTCTATATTAAGTACATATATAATTTCGATATATATTAATACTTGATAAATAAACTGAAGACGATTTTGAAACCTTACATATTACGATTATATAATTTTCGTATTTCAATAATTTTTCAAAACAAATTTAATGTTTGGCCAAGATGCCAGTCAGCAAACAAATAAATGCACAGAGAAAAATAATGGATATTTTTAATAATAGCCATATATATATTAAACGAGAACTGAGATGTAAAAGAAGACACGGTGGATGGACGAGAAGAAGATTCGAGGCTCATAGGTTCACATCACGGATTGTATTGATTTGCATGAGCCGAGATAAAGAGGCGGAAAAAGAGCGGTACGGGCTCTTCATCAGCGATTTAATTCCTGTGAGCGGCAACGGTTTCGAGTTTATTTATTCTTCCGCCAACTCGTGACCGGTGTCAAAACGAGGGTGAGACCGGGACAAGATTAAAAATCCCTTAATTACTTAATCACGTTTCCACAGCTATAGGCTCATGTCAAAGAGAACGCGCCACTGGCGTTCTCACGCCGAAAGATATGAAGGAAATACCGTACTCTTTCTTCCTTTATTTACTTTCATCAGTATTTTAATTAATAATCTATTTTAATAATCTATACTAATATACTAAATAATAACTGAACAAATGTATATACGAATTGTACATATCTTTACCAAGAAAACTGCTTCAACCAATTAATAAAAACTCTTATCAAGTTCTTGTCTATTTCCTACGCAATCTAATTAATGAGAATACATTAGACAATAACTGGATGAATGTCTAAAAGATCCGCATATATTCCTACCTAAGGTTAAGCTTTTTCGTTAATCGCGAACATATTTATGTAATTTCACGGCTATGGTATTTCTCATAAAATCACACAACTCAGAACACACAAGTATTTGTACGTGTTATTAAAAAACATCTCAATGGGCAAAAATGGAGATATTAAAGTACGGCCTCGAGTGGGTTCCTCGATATTGGCCGACAATAGTCAACGTACGGCATTAGTGATACTACTAACGGCAACAGCAGGGCACGGGGTGGGTTCGAGGGTGTAGACAGTGACAAACCGCCTTGGCCCCGCTGTGATTTCAGTTAATTGTCGGCGCAACCATTTCTCACTCCTCGGCTTCCGCTCGAACGTGGACCCGGGCGACGACGTTGTAAATATCCACGAAGGCGCCACGAGCTAAAGGGCTAAAGGTGGAACGTCTTACTCCGGTAGGCTTAAGTTCCTAACCTTGCGCGCGTAAGCCGCTTCTTCCTTTTCTCATATTCTTTTGTGAACGATCGGCGGACAGGACGTTCCTCTTCCACCCGGTACCTTTTCAACACCGAGCTAAGTACTCGGGGTGTGATTTTTGCCGACGTAAAATCTTTTTTATTTTTGC
>NW_017306018.1:2375242-2382973 GCF_001594115.1 Trachymyrmex septentrionalis | reverse complement strand
CCGACGTAAAATCTTTTCGACGCGGCTGATACGTTTGTGAGATAACGCACACGCCCGATTTATGTAGAATAATTATTCAAATGTAAAAGCGTCAGTTTTTTAAGTTAACATTAGAATGAAAATTTCTCCTATTCTTCTTCAAATGTGTGTTAAGTTTTGAAAAATTTATTAAGCTTTTATTTACGTGTATTATCGAATAATATGTATTTAATGAATTCTACCGAGTTTGTAATTAATTAAGAATGTAATTTGTAAGTGATGTTAAAAAACAGAAAAATTGCTACATATCTCTGTGATTGTGTTTTAAAAATACACAATATAATTACAACTTATATACATTATAATACAATATTTTATTTTTTACGTTATTCCTATTAGATGGAAACAAATCTGTGTGATTTCAGGGTGACGTAAGGGATAAGAGAGAGAGAGAGAGAGAGACTAGAAATCGTAAGATTGAGAACCATCACGTGTTATATCGCGGAGACAAAACTCGTCAATGTTTTTACGCAAAAGGGATTCGAGACGATTACTACGATGATACGTTTCGAGTTAGGAGGGCTTTCGCGACTGTCCGTACCGAGATCGCTCTACGAGAAAGGGGCGAGTGGTGACAGTACGAAGGGCTGACCGACGAAGGGTGTGGGCCATGAAAGTCGGAGTCGTCCGGGCAATCTTGTTTTGAGCTTCTAATAATACCCGACGTATCGGCTCTCGCTGGTATTTTTATGGCCTGGCCCGGATATATGGACGCGTCTCCATACGTATGTGCCGCCATATATAACGGGCGGACAAATAAAAAGGTAACAACGTAGCGGTGGACAAATAGCTTCCAGCCCCCGAAAACCGCCGATAGGCCGGCGACGCCCCACGCCTTCGACAATATAATGCGACGCAGAAATGTTTTGTCTTCCTTCTCTCTTTCTCTTTGTTGTATCCGTGCGTGTATATATGCATGAGTGCGTACGTGCGCGTTTCCGAGTGAGGGTGATCGAACATAAATCAAGCCCTCCACGTGTTACCGCGCGATCGAATTCGGTGGATCATTTTACTGCGCGTCGATGATTAACCAATCATTTTTACAATTCATTTTATTAACTCGTTGACTAAAACAATTTTCTTCTCGTGACACACAACTTATTTGAACTGAATTAGGATCAGTTTCTGTACTACTTTTCAAAGTAATGAAAATCAAATGAAAAGCTTTAACAGTGTGCTAAAATTATTATAAATAGTTTCGATTATATTGTACACTTTTGTTTAATAAAATGGAAAATTCATAGATCCATTTCAAGATACATTAGAATTCTAGTATTTATTTTATAACATTTTACACATTTTATAAATTTTACACTGGTATAAGTAATCTTATTGCAGCTATAATAATCCGAAAACCTCTTATATTAAGATAACATTGTTTATTATCTCTCAAAAACTAAAAAAAGAAAAAAGTTGATCCTCGCATCTTCCTATATACGGCTAAATTAAAATCTTAAAAATGACGATATGCTTGATAATGTTTATGAAAACCAATAAATCAAGACAGATTTGTATTTCTATGACAAAAGCGAAAGACGTAGTCTGCTTTCATGAAAACAAGCTGCAACATTATTTTATTTCATTTCGAAGATGCAAAGCTGCAGTGACTGTTGAAGCCACTTGGTTGACGTGTCTCGTATTCGACGTATCCGCTTTGGAGTATAGTTTGTATCTCCCAGCACGCTCTTAGTTAGGCCGAAGCGAATTGGTAAGCATCGAAACGTGTTACATGAAGAGGCACGAGAAAGAAAAGACGGCACGGCTCGTAAAACAACATTTACCGAGTGTCTCGACTGGTCGACCGCAGTTATTACGAACGAATATACGTCACGCGGTCGCGGCGTACGGGCTGATGGTGACAGTTCAATCCGAACTTCGGCGTTCGGCGGTTAGGAACGCAGCCCACAAAACCGCACGCGTGATTTCTGCCGCTCTTTGCACCCCGTCGAATGACCGACCAGTCCTACTAGCTGCTGCCGTTCGCCCTCTCAACCCTTCCGCGGAATGCACGCGGAATGCCTCCGGAATGCCCGAGCAAGAATGTTCCGCGAATGATTCGCTCTCCCCAAATTCTCCGGGGGAAAAAAAATGGTTCACACGAGTGCGTAGCTCTCTCTCTCTCTCTCTCTCTCTCTCTCCCTCTCTCTCTCTCCAATCATCATTCAATCATCTTTTGACACAATAAATTAGACAATTACGATACGAATTTGAGCCGAATAAATCTAATTAAATAAGAGAAATCTTATATTCGGTCAAACATCCAATCTAAGTCGCCACTGCTCCTCAATTCAATAGGAGCATGCAGGAACTGCCCGAATTATATAGATTAAATAGATTAAATTTGACACTATATAGATTTAACAGTAAAACGGATTTTAGCTTTATTATATTGAATCTATATTTTCTATTTCAATATTTCTGTGTGAATTTATAGGTATACCAACATTTTGTAAACCACGTGCCGAAATTTTTTACCGCCTTGAGGCAATAATCATAAGCGGAAGCAGAGTAGTAATATCTCTTATTAAACTGACAAGAAATATAATTGATGATGCTAATAATCTTTACAAAAATATTAACAATCTGGTGTCAATAATTTTTAAATCCGTGATTAATTTATTGAGTAAACGTAATGGACAAAAAAAAGTGATGCAAAATAGATAGCGGTTTTTAAATACGCAAATAACAAATTTAATACGCTTCTGAAGAATTCATATTCTACAGGATTTCTAAATATAACTCCATTAATATATTGTACCGAGCAAAAATATCATTTTCGATCTTTAGAATTTCTAAAATATTTAGCTTTGAATTTATTTTCAATTTAAAGTGTGTCCATATCACGCTAAACTTAGGTCTTATCGATTTCAGAGTCCATTTCAAGAATACAACTCTCAACTCATGCATAATACCTAAGATAAAAACCTGCCTATTATAAATACAAATATATATTCAACTGTCAATATCATTAACTTTGTGACAATGCTTTTTTTCTAAAGTTAATATCCTTTTAAAGAGACTTTTTGTTTCAAACGACTGTAGAACTCGATCCAATTCATTCATCTGTTGAAAGGAGAAAAGTTTCATCTATATTGATATCAATATAAATAGTATCTAGCCACTTTGATATAAAAACTTTGAAAAAAAAACAAAATCACCGAATTGGATGTCGCTCATATACTTATACTACGCGTAAGATGACAGTTTCGATATTCCACGCGCAGGCTATTTGCACGAACGTGGCGGAGGGCCGCCCGAGGGCGGCTAGGGGCCATCAGCGTCGCGATGCGCTTGAATTTTCTCGCAGAGGCCATCCTCTTCTCGCGGTTGCCGGCTAAGCTCGACGCATACGTGAGCAGCCATTCGCTCCGCAGTTACACGTGAGTTGACGTTCCGAACGGAACGTTCGGCTCGTGACAGAAATTACTAAATGCCCGGGACCGGCCGCGGTATACGTAGATACACGTGTGCGCGCCGTTGGATTTATACGTGTGTATATATCGCCGCCACTCGCAAATGGGACTGCGGGGGTGCGACCAGAGAGAGAGAGAGAGAGAGAGAGAGAGAGAACGAGAGAGAGAGAGAGAACGAGAGAGAGAGAGAACGAGAGAGAGAGAGAGAGAATATGAGAGAGACGGAGAGCAAGAGTGGTCGACGAGGGAACAGGGAGAGAAGAGCAAAACGACGATGGCGCAAGAGCCGCGGACACGGGTGAAACGAGGGTGAAGGATGAGGATAAGGGGGGTGGCGCGCGCCGAGCCTCGCGCGCATATTAATCTCCTCAACCGCACATCAGCCTCTCGCCGAATCTCGTTCGTTCGCGCACTTCATCTCCCGGCCCGCTAAACGTGGTGTACGTCCTGGCACGGTATGACGCACCTACGCACCTACCGACGACGCCTGCGGCAAATTGGCAAACTGCACAGTTTAACCCTCCTTCGGGCGACCTCCACCTTCCCGCGTCTCCACCGGTCTCTCACTCTTCGTCGTTGCTCGTGCGATTATCACGTAAATGGACACGTCGATCGTAGGACGAAATTAAAGCCCGATCTGCGAATATAACCCTTTGTCTCCTCCCATTTCTTGTTTTTTTTTTTACTTCTTACCTTTCTGCCTCTTATCTAGTTTCTTCATTTTCTGCCGCCCGAGATATAAAGTTGATCAACTTTCGGAAGGGACAAGAAACGTATCGCGAAAGAAACGCGATTAAACGTCGATAAAACGATCGTTGAGAAGGAAAAAGACGCGAGGCGATAAAGGAAGAAACAGAAAGCAAAGAACATATTGTAAACTTTGTTAAGCGCCGAATAAGACACTAAATATATTTTTTTCAACGATAAAACAAAGGCAAAAAATATATATTTCAAGCAAACTCGAGAGCGAATAAAATATTTCGTTTGCTTTGCCAGGTGATAGAGTTACGGCAATAATCGCAAAATCGAGTTAATGCAGTCGAGTTTCGATGAAATAGATCGAAATTTTTATGGCACTAATAACCAAGAATGTGCTGTTTTATCCGAAGTACATATCTTTCCCTTTTGAAAAAGATATGTCACGATTGATACAAAGTAAAATAAAAAAAATTTTAATTAAATCGTACATTAATCATACATACACCGTTACCAGATTTCATAAAGCTCGAAATTCGGTCATATCCACTGCGAATCTAAATTAACCCTCTTCGTTACATTCATTACGAAGTCTCGTGTTCATCAAGTTACATGAGATTGGCAGATCCTACGCAAATTTTATCTTCTCTATATACCAACTATATACACTTTGCAGCTGCAATGGACAGCAAGCGGAAAAAAATTAGTTACCTAAACGCACGAGAAGTGCCCCGCAAGTCCGTGCAATCGGAGTTCGTCCAAAAAAGATATCTCGCGACTGCATTACAATTACAGACTACTCGATGGGAATAAAATTGACGACGCACGTTAAATGAATCGAATTAATATGTGGAGAGCCATTGTAGCAGTACGTAGAATTTAAATCAATACTTTTAATTAAAATTACAGGGAAACTCTACTCCATCCGACGGAATACGTATGCCAAATATGTTGCATTAGCACCGAATTTCATTAAATTATGTTAAAGCCCAGTCGAATCCGCCGTGAATCATAAATTGAAATTAACGTCTTTGATTAAAATTATTTCGAGCTTGTACGTTTCATTGTTCTGCGCGAATGTAACTGATGTACAGAATTCACCTGTGATACAGTCGAATCCATTGTACGTTTACTTGAGTATATATATTTATAAATATATATATATATATATATATATATATATATATATATATTCGCAAGATATCAGTTGCCTTCATACACGTGTGGCAGTTTCTCTCCATAATAATTTTCTAATTGGAAACATAAGTAACAATGCTAATATCATTATCCACCGTATTTTCTACGTAATTCAAAAAGCACGATATACAGATGATACACACTGGATAATGATGATAGCAACTAAATAGTCAATAAAAACCGAAATTCTCGCATAAGATTAAAATTTATTTTGCATTACAATAATTTCGCAAAATACTCGAAAATTATTACAACGGAGATTAAACGCGACGATGCACGAAGTTTTGGCGAATGCAAAACTCTGCGTCGTGATCCCGACGTGGTCTCGGCGACGTCGACGCCAACGTCGGCTGCATCCGACCGTGGAAGCTCCCGTCGTTGTTGGATATAAACGAGTTCGTATACAGTATAGGAAGCTCCTCCCTCACCACGCCCAGGGCTTCGCAAGGAGTCTCGTCCTCCCACGAGAGCAAGAGAGGATACCTCTCTCTCTCTCTCTCTCTCTCTCGCTCTCTCTCTGTCTCTCTTCCTCTTCAACTCATACTTGCTCTCTCTTCCTACCTCTTTCTCTCTCATTCAGCCTTCGGTTTCTGGTCTAGGAGGCGGAGCTTCTATTTCTAGCAGCGCGAACCAGATCGTTAAACGAGCGCGGAAACGACGGGATAAAAGACGGAAGACGGAAGAGAGAATTACCTCGCTCGCACACACACACACACACACACACACACACACATTCGCGAGGAAATCAGTAACCCCCTCTCACGAACGGAGTATCCGCATTTCTCGCGGAGAGGATAAAAAGAGAAAGATACGACATCGACTGGATAGCTAAGAGGAAAAGGTGAAACAATCGCGGTTCCACGTGGGAATGGTAACAATCAAAAGAGGGAGTTCGTCGACCCGACGGCGAGAAAAGTGATGAATGTACAGGATCACGTATCTATACATATATCTGAGACAGAAACAGAGCCAAGATTTTATTACTGACACACGAAGATTACGGTTTGTTACGAGGAGTGAGTTTCGAAAGAAGATTCGGTCTCACAGTAATTAAGGTCCATTAATGTCATTTTATTTCTTATTAACTGTATATTGATAAGAAGAAACTTCGTTTCAGATTAACGTACAAACTTTACTTATAAAAAAATCGAATATTTTTAGTAAAAAAAAAAAAGACATAAAAATATGAACGCAGAAATAAGAAATTAAACCTTTGGGAAAAAGTGATTATGAATTCGCTCGAAAAGATAGAATTGTTTTATCTGTCAAAGTTAGAGATGTATTGAGAAATATAAATGCTTGCACAAAAATGAAATATTTCTTACAGAGCGAATCGTTTGCTATTTTAATATTCTATTTTATACACCGCCTGTATTTGGTGAAATATTCTGACGTGACGGAGCTATATACATATTATCTCATAATTATTTTATATTCAACTACATTTCCGTAGTCAACAATTACTTACAAGTGACGAAAAGAATGTCGTGCGATTATCGAAAATAAAAGATATTCGTGACAACCAGTCACTTTTGGAATTAAGTGTCCAGTAAAGAAAAATGAAGTCCGCAAGCTGCCTTAAGGATAAAACCCTACTACCACCGTACTGTGCACCTTTTTACGGACATTACGTATAAGTCGTGACACAGAGTAGGGTTGCACGTGCACAGCGTATGGAGAGCGTGTAAAAAGGTAAAAAGAGGAAGAAAGACGCGAAGATCGTTTCTATTGCGCAAGAATGCAGGCGGAGGGGTCTAGGTGCCCAATGCAATGCAGCTGTTATATAGAGCTCGGTCCGCGAGCTCCGCCTAGCTAGTTGCAGTCGTGAGGAGGAGGAGGAGGATGCAGCCAGTATCTCAGTTATTTTACTCCCTGCTACGACACACCGCCAGTACTCTGCCGTCTCTATTGCCCCTATCCCTTCCCACCATCCCTCAATCTGCTTCTTCCACCTTTCTACAGCGACTGTGCGCGCGTGGAGGCGCGGCGAACTCCACGTCGCCGCAGTTGCAGTTGCACCACTCTCGGACCACTCGATGATGAATAGCGTCCTCCTTCCTTTCTCTCCTTTCGCTTCATCCTATCTTCGCTATTTACGCGAAACCCTTACTCACCCTCTTCCCCTTGACTCATCTCTCTCTCTCTCTCTCTCTCTCTCTCTCTCTCTCTCTCTCTCTCTCTCTCTCCGAGTTAAATACCTCCGTAAGATCGATTACGGGCTGCTTTGCGTTCTGCTCTCTCTCTCTCTGTCTCTCTTCCCCGTTATCTCAATTAAAAAAATTTGTTTTATATCTGTGTTCTATATGGCCTGTCCAGTTAAATATTTCTGAGAAGCAAATAATTAGCTGCTATTAATAAATACGGTACTATTATTAATGAGAATAGT
>NW_017306018.1:2374114-2375142 GCF_001594115.1 Trachymyrmex septentrionalis | reverse complement strand
GTTAAATGTTTCTGAGAAGCAAATAATTAGCTGCTATTAATAAATACGCTAATATTATTAATGAGAATAGTACGAAATAAAAGTGTACGACAAGTATTTATAGCGTTTGAAAGTAACCGACTTTGAAGTTGGATCGATGATCGTATACGTAGAGTGGTGTTATCTAATATTGCGCCGGACCATTCCACTGAACCCACATCCGTGAATTAACTCCGCTAGACGTTATCGCGCCGTTAAATTGATAGTATGTGTGACGCAACGGAAAGAGTTGCGTCTCGGGTAATAAAAGAAAAATTATGTCGAGAAAATAAAACTCTGAAATGAGTCATCGACACAGTCACTTTCGATACTTGATGTCTGCCAAAGAATTTGCCGGTTATCGCTTCGACAAAGTAAAAAAAATGTCAGACGACATACCGTATTCGGTATTCCGAAACTGCCACTTACGTCACTTTCGAAGGGCATGCGATACGATTAGGATAAAACTCCGAGTCATTCGGGAATCAAAAGCGAGAGCGTCGAATTTTTCTTTCGTAAACAATGGAGACACGCCAACGCGACAGGGCGTTTTTTCCCGCAGCATTCAGCTTTTAATTTTATTTTTCCGCGACAGTTATACGCCACCGCGCGGGCTCCGCGGGGGATGCGCTAGGTGCATATGAAACGCGATACTTTTGACGGGAATTTTTTTCCACGGTTCTGCTTTATTGTTCCGCGAGAGTGATTGGTAATTGGTCGCGTCGAGGTGGCGCGTCCGTTCGCAATGTCGCCCCATTCGTTCGCGAACAGCTCCCGTCGAATACAAACGAACGCGGATGGATGCGACGCGACCCGTAAGGCACACCACGTTGGCCCTCTTTGTCGATGGAAAAAAATGCAATTAAAAATTTTCCAAGTAATATAGGTCACAGACGAGCAGTTCGTCTGTTTTTGCACGCGGTTCGATCCATCGATTCGAGCGAGTCGCAAAGGGCCGGCCGTCGCTCGTAGTACTGAAGGGTGTGTGTGTGTGTGTGTGTGTGTATATA
>NW_017306018.1:2366707-2374014 GCF_001594115.1 Trachymyrmex septentrionalis | reverse complement strand
ATTCGAGCGAGTCGCAAAGGGCCGGCCGTCGCTCGTAGTACTGAAGGGGGTGTGTGTGTGTGTGTGTGTGTGTGTATATATATACGCGTCGTTCGCAATTAATGCTCTATGCCTGGAATTTGGGTTGTGCAAATGACGGAACAGAATTTCATAATTTTATTTTATTTTAAAAATAAGAGAGAGATATCTCAATTATTAATTAAAATTTTTCATAGAACATTCCGAAAGGATCGATTCTAAATACGATTCGAATTAACAATTATTTTTCTCGTGTAACAGTGATGCCGTGTACTTGACGACGTACGCACGTTTCTAATTATCATCGATAAATAAATTTTCGTACATTCTGAAGACGATTATGTAGCAATCGCCGTGGAGAACAACAAGTCAAATGGATTTCATCTTGAAATCATATTTGCATTAATGGGATTCGTATGCATGAGTGGGAAATTAAATGCAATGCCAATGCGAAAAGTCATATCTTAAAATAATAACGAAGAAACAAAATATCGGGCGTAACGTGGGAGGAGGAATCGGAGGAATCATTTGTAATTCAATAATTCCAGTTCGTTTGTAATCCGGTAATCTATACTGCGGCTCGTTATTCCTGCATCATAATGAGTTTCGCGTTACTCGCCTTTTCTCGACACGGACAGCTGGATAATCCGCAGTAACGAATTGTTGGTTCAACCATGGCCGGTGCCGAGTTATCTGGGTCGCGATATCAGCTATGAAATTCTTTTTTAATAACGAAAATAACGAAACACGTATTATCGGCGGGCAAATTCCACTCATCTCTTTTAAAAGCTGCTGAAAGCCGAGATGTAACGATGTAACAACGCATCTTCGGAAAATCGCATAAATCGATATAAAGTCGTTGCATTTTTATAAAAAGTATTACATAATATGTATCTAGAAACACGAGGATCTGTGTAGATAAATTCAAGATAAGGAACTCAAGAATTATCAAACTTAGGACTAAGATTATCAATCGTCTCTTAATTTTTTCTTAAATATTTCATACTTTTATATTTTTTTCAATCAAAAGTATTTGTTTGTACAGTATGTCTTTTTAAATATTGTATTTTTAGTGAAAATCAGCTGATGTTCTTCTATTATCTTATCCGCATATTTCGATGATAATTTTTCGAGAAGAAGCACGAATTCGCGCGTTTAAATGGTTTTCGTGGCATCAAACCAAATCTCGACGGTTGCCTAATGGTCTTCTCACGCAGCCACCGTAAAATAGAGAAATCATCGTAAAAGCAGCCAACGACGCGCAGCCACCCTTCTGTGCCGCCGTCGAAGCCTCGGTAAGCGGGCGAAATTTGATTACTAAATAATTCGTACGACGTGATAGTAAATCGTGGGTGCTGGCTCGCGGCTCGCCCTAAGAATACAAATGAGAGAAACGTCTACACGCGCACTACTGGCGAACGTGTTCGAGCAGCAGTCATTTGTGAGGAAAATACATCGTTAAAAGTATTATAATTATTTTATGAAAAAGTATTTTTACGATAAACTGCATCTGTTCTACATAATACACATGTGATGCTATCTTTGTGTGTAACAAATTATCATTCAAAATAATAAAAAAAAAAAAACGGAGACGAAAGAAAATTTGAGAATTATGTATAATTTAGAATAAAATTGACAAACGTAAGGTAAATAATATTAATGTTGTATAAGGAAATATTTAATTTTGCGTTTTACGAAAATTGCTTTCCGTTTATGCGCGTACAGTGCGTTTTGATAAAATTCGTTAGTATTTAGAATATCCAATAGACGAACCGAAGAGACATTAATTTCCAATCGATTTACTGCTATAGTAATTACGCGCGTTACATGCAAACTCGATTTTACCCGCTCGCTCGATTGCTTAACATAGTTGCAGCATCACGTCTGCGAGTATTTATACTACATCTCATTGGCGAAGTGGTACATCAATTCAGTACTGACGTATGCGGTGTTTTGTTAACGGTAAACGTTATTGGCCAATAGTGATTTAGCCTCGGTCGACGAAAATTCATTCCCATTAAAGAATGATTGACGTAACTGACGTTTATATGGGCTTTTACCTGTGACGTACGACATAGTCGTAACTAACGTGATATTAACTGCTTTCCTCAAGAAGCAATAATTTACGTAAATATGCGCGATGCAAATGTGAGTCGCATTTTTACTCTTTTAACACTTCGCACTTCCATCATTTTTTTTTTAACTCACCTCACTGCTAGCAATTTTTTATGCGTATATTTATGCGGGATATTGCTTGAAAGAAATGACTTTTCGATTTTATTATTCATGGCGTCGTATAAGAATGGAAAAAAAACTCTTGTAACAGTTGCATTACATTATACTTACTTTAATACTAATCTTTCATTTGTTGGAGAATTATGTTATTGACTTTTTCATTTCTAACATAATTCTACACAGCTACGTCTGACATAATCAAGCGTATCCATGTATTAAAGAATTATCTAATTACTATTCACATAAATTTGTACAAAATTATTTCTAAGAAAAATCTAATAAATATTTACTAAAACTTTTATACCTCTACCGTAATAAATTTCATTAAACGAACACTTACAGTTTCGACATTTATAAAACAATTTAAAAAAAGACCATTGCGAGTATCTATTATTATCATTGCAACTTGATTAATCGCAACGTGTATAAATATAAATTATTAAAAAACAGAAATCCGATGGGTTGATAAGTTTTTTATGCAGGCAATTTCACTTCATTTCTTTCAAGAATTTCGAATCTGTAATTTCATTACACGTTTTCAACAGCATGCGTAGGAACGCGATTGTCGGTGTGAGATTCGTGGAAAATTATTCGCGCGAACATAAATACGCGAAACTCTGAAAAAAAGTACGACGTCATACATTCGCGGCGGACTAAAAATCACGACGCTTCCGGTTTACGTTCGCCATTTCATGGCCGTCGAGACGAGCGGGGTCCCTATGTTATATTACTGTTGCGTATTTATGCGTGTGTAAAAAAAAAAACGTACACGTACGGATAACGCGCTAATACACACGTGGCCCTTCGGCCACGTCCACGCCGCGTCCCTACGCTTTTACATGAAAAAGTACCCGTTTTAAAGCGACCACGATGTCGAAGCTTTGATATTTTTTTCGGAATTATCAATGATTTTGGATGACCCTTTATATCGTTACGACTTTAAAATATTTTTGTTACTATTTATATATCGCATATGCATTTCATATGAGTACAATTTTGATTTATGCCATATAAGGATTGCAAATTCCAAAATGTAATTAAAATGGCAATGAAACAAAAAATACTAAAAACATATTAAATTCAAATATACCAAAAACAAATTACTTCTACATATAATATTTTTCAAGTGCACGATGCTTCAGAGTTACTGCAATAATATCTACAATAATATAATTCTCATTTTAACGAATAATACTTAACTTTAATCTTGATTCAATTAATTCTTAATCTTTTTCTAGTTCCAAGACTTAAAAAAAAAAATGAAGTGTACGTTGAACAGAAATTAAATTAAATTTATATTGGTGGAGGCAGGCATAAGTCAATTTCTTCATTAACTTTGACACTCTTTTGTTATTTTTATATTTTTTAATTTCGTCAAATTTATTGCTATTTGTTTGATTTGCGTAGAAAGAAGCAGGAGAGGGATGGGGAAGGAAGTTCGGATTAATCTGTAAAAAAATCAAGGTATTCACTTGAACAAAAGTACTTTTTTCCTTTCCCTGTGTACATCTACCATTGCTGGTTCTTGGATAGGTTTAGTTTGCATCCTTGGGAAATCTACAGTTATGGAATGCTACTGTGCGGGCACGATAGAGAATGGCAGAGGGGAAGAACGACAGAGGGAGAACATGTGGGTGTGCGGAAATGCAGATATTTGCCAGGAAATTGATAACTCGAATAAACTCGTCGCAAAACATTCAAACAGGCTGCCAAACGGTACGATTGTACACTGCAATCCCCGGTTACGAACCAAACACCGCATATCCCCCCCCCCTCCCCCCGATGCAATGGCTGTACATGCGTTAGCGGGTGTGATGTGCGAGCGATACAATGCGTATATTACTTGCTCGCCGGTATTCTCCGCGCCGACGGCGAACTGATTACAGACCGATTTGCAATTTTATTTCGACTTCTAATCGTCAGAAGTTACTGACAGGATCTGACAATCCTGTCGGTAACAGCGATTGAAAAATTAATTGTATCGTTTCGCATTTTACAACAATAAGTTTTCTAATAATACTTGTAAATCTCACTACAACGTATCCAAATGTAAATGATGTACACGGTAAAAAAAAAAACATCCTGTATCTGTGTTACGGTCCATTTAAATCCAAGTTAAAATCTTGTGTCGAATTTTTAGTATGTCCGAATGTTAATTTAACATAATATGATTGTGCTATTCGAATATTTTGTGTTAAATTGATGTTCAACGTTTCTTAAAATTGAAACAAGACAATTTATGAGCAATATTTAAGTGATGAAATAACATTAAAATAATGTTTTATAAAATGTAAATTCTACATGGATAAATAAATAAAATGTGTTAATGCGACACATTATAAATGTTAAATTTGTTGAAACATGTTAATTTAATATATTATAAATATTAATTTTGATGAAGAAATATGATTGCTTACAACTTGTGTACGTTTCCTGTGTAAATTCTTTTCAAATTAACACAAATTTTTCGTCTATGTAAACCATCACATTTTAAGAAAATTAAGAAATTAGAATTATTCTGTAACCGTTATAAAGTTATGAAGAAATTATAGACTATATCTCGTATATCACGAAACGTATATTGTGATTTTTTTTTTCTACTACACATATAATAATATTATAAAATTGAGAAATGATAACGATTATTGAAATGATGATAGTCGATTATAGCAACTAGTGGATGCGGCCAAACACGCGCATTACAGACGCGAATCAATATTAACTTGATATTTTTGCCGCGCCATTAGAGTCAAACAAACGCAATGTAAATTGCACGATACAGTCGCGTATAATTATTTGCCATAAATAGTGATGAAGCACGGGCACGAGCGTATGTCAACCGCGTCTCTATATGCACCCTTCACGGAGCGGTTCAAAAAGGACGTGAGTGTATAATGAAAATACCACACTATATATGGAGTATAAAATAGGTACGTATACGCGGCCAATTCGCATAACAGCGTCGACGTTTGAGATACATCAAACAACATATTAATAATATCTCCGGCACATCACAAATCACGATTAGCAATAAATTTTAATACATCAAAGGAATTTATAAATAACAAGGGATTTAATCCAACAATGAAAAATATTTTGTTTCTTTAAATTTAAAATCTATTCAAATAATTAGTGCAAGAAAGAGAGAGGGAGAGAGAGCGAGAGAGAGAGAGAGCGAAAGAGTGAGTATAATTTAAAAAAAAAACTCATATAGCGTTTTCCGTAATTAAAATTGACTCTTCGCTCTCAATCATGCAAGTAATTTTCCGCAATGACTGTCCCCTGTTGCGTAACGCAACACGCCGTGCATCGCCACAAAGTCGGTATCAACTAATTAGC
This sequence comes from Trachymyrmex septentrionalis, assembly GCF_001594115.1. Taxonomy (NCBI): domain Eukaryota; kingdom Metazoa; phylum Arthropoda; class Insecta; order Hymenoptera; family Formicidae; genus Trachymyrmex; species Trachymyrmex septentrionalis. Next base: position 2,368,422 of record NW_017306018.1, on the reverse strand, counting down.
AACGCGCTAACGTCGACCGGTTGCGCGCGACGCGGTCAAAGGGCATCGTTATCTCTGCACCCCGAACTACGCGAGAAAAAAAAAAGAGAAAGAAAAAGAACAGAAGGGAGAGACACTTTCCGTGTGCTTCCAACCCCTTTCCTCTTTCGCAATCAAACGAAAATTAGCCGACGAAAAGCGAGCGAACTGACCATCGTACGTTTTTTCGCCGACGGTGAATTTGCGACGGAGAAATGTACGATTTCACGAGAATCGTTGCTAGATTCAGCGCATAGACCGGTTTTTTTTTTATCTTGAGAGAAATTATTTTAACCTTACATTACTGAAATTATTGATAATTATTTAGAGAAAATTATTAAAAACGTTAATAGTTATAAAAATTATCATGAGAGAAAGCTATTTCAGATCCCACACATACACTTAATGTTTAGCATAAACGGAATAAACCAGATTGTCCCACTCAGAAAGACACACGAAAATTTATAAAGTTATCAGAAATTAATACAAATTAAAAAATATCGATTAAATTTTGTAGCAATAATAATCAATTTCCTTTCATGATGAAATGATAAATCAAATACTTTATCAGATAATAATCTTTTTAGACGATTTGTTCCAAGTTCAATCAAATCGGATTTAAATTTTTCAAAGAATTTTCTTTTTTCAAAGAATATTATATCGTATTATATTATTTAAAATTACCGTTATCTCAACAACGCGAATCCGAAGGAAACCATACGTTGAAGAGCACGGAAAAAGCGGGCGACGGCATCGTGACCGGGGAAAAATGGATGGCTCTATCTTTCGGTAATTAAGACAATGGCGAAAAATAAACAAACGCACAGAGAGAGAGAGAGAGAGAGAGAGAGAGAGAGAGAGAGAGAGAGAACAAGCCCTCTGTGCGAACGCATCTCTTCGGGGCTGTCCGTGGCACAGCTGTTACGTTGCCGGGGGCTCAAATAAACGACTTAGGTAGATTAAGCATACAAATCTCGATGATTCTGCTCCTGGCGTAGCCGGCTTTAACCCACCCGTACGTCGGGGTCAACGCGAAAAAATATACGGCTTGTCCACCCCGACCGCCCGCGACTCGAGAAATATTGAGCGTTCTCAAACAATACGGCATGTGTTTCCTTATCTCTTAAGATACATATCCGCGGTATGTTTTGAAAATTTTGAATACGCAGCTGAGTTTGTTTAACAGGGACAATGTTTATGATAACGTAGAAAATCCGCGTGGCTGTCTTTCGAGATTACGTCAATAGGGATACCTTACGAGTCGACGTAAAGATTTCAGTGACATTTTATGCTTTTTCTCAGAATAACATCTTATTAATGTATTGCCAAAGTTCAACAAACAGAATCGTATCAACGTTAAGAAAGATATTAAAATCGTACAAAGAGACAGAAATGATCAATACAAATGATTAAATATTGATACGTACGATAGCATAATTAAAAATTGTACGTAAAGAATGAAATGTTAATTAAAAATTCGGACACGGGATCGATTCTACATCATATTGATCATTATCCGCTCGGGGGGGGAAAAAAAAGCAAAAAAAAAAAAAAACATGCATGTAATTGAACTCACGTCTGTACGGCCGTCCCTCCTCCGGAGTGGATCGTTCAGTGTTCTCGGATCCTGGTGTGGCGTTGGCGTCACGGTCTTCCTCATCGGGAGTCGCGCCACGATTCGGCACGGAACCAGTGCC